>NC_043700.1:2407825-2432968 GCF_006229205.1 Suricata suricatta | reverse complement strand
ACCTCCCCCAGCCTGCCCTTGTTTTCAGAAATGCTTCTCTTTGTCCCTCACACCCAGTGGAAGGACGTTTTTGATGCTCGTGTGTGCTCTCTTATGAGTGTCGACGGCACCCCTGTCCACGGTGAGTGAGTGAAGACAGCATGACATATTGGGTCCCTGGCCTAGTGGTCATTCAGGTATTTTAGCTCCTCTCTTACCATTCTTTTCCTTGTGGTTTTTCTTACCATTATTTTCTGCCTCAGCATGATATCAATGATATGTTGGCTGCTGGCTAAGCATCAGGTATTGCCTACTATCTAGTTATTTTAAGAAGTACTCGGGAAATCAGGAAAGAGAAGGACAATTTAATAATAACAATAATAATAATAGGTTCAGAAATATACTATCAATGCTCACATTCAACATGACCTTTATATGTTCAAAATTGTTTTTTTTAATTTTTTGATGTTTATTTATTATTGAGAAACAGAGAGAGACGGAGCATGAGCAGGGGTTACCCAGAGAGAAGGGGAGACACAGAATCCAAAGCAGGCTGTACTAATGCCAGGTACTGTACTAATAAAGGAGATGATGTCATCTGAAGCTGGAGATTCTCAGTGATATGGTCTGTCTGCCACCTCACTGTGCGGGTGACCAAGTGCGTCCTGGGCCCGGGACGCTGAGGATTGCTGGGTCTCTGCTGGTTCTCAAGAGCCTGCAGCCCTGCTCCGGGCCCCGAGGAGACCCTGACGGCTCCCCTCATGGCCAGGGTTAACTGGCACGTCTCCGCTTTGAGCCAAGCACTGCCTGATCTCTATTGACAGGGGCACAGAAGGTCTGAGGGATAGACCCTCACACGTTTCCTCCGTACCCATGAGGACAGGAAACCTATTCTTCCATGCCGATTGCATTTTTGGTTAACTCTAGAGTTGAAGAAGGCTTTCCTTGATGTTAAATCTGAAGAAAGATGCTTTCTATCCTGAAATCATGAACTTTACCATTTGTGTAGAAACTAATGTGCACCCGATGATTTGCTACATGCATTAGATTATGTGTTCTGCCAGGGTCACCCTGATGAGGACCCGGAAATGATTCTTATTTTACAGATAAGGAATCAAAAGCTCATATAAATTTTCTAAATTTTCTAAAATTTTGTAGTGTTTGTTTACTTTTGAGAGAAAGAGAGAGAGAACAGGGGAGGGGCAGAGAGAGAGGGAGACACAGAATTGGAAGCAGGCTCCTTGCTCTGAGCTGTCACCACTGAGCCTGACACAGGGCTCAAATCATGAACCCTGAGATTGTGACCTGAGCCGAACTTGGACGCTCAACTGACTGAGCCACCAGGTGCCCCAAATTTTCTAAGTCCTAAACAAATAAATAACCAGGTCAGACGTGCCTATCTCGGAATCCATGTTCTTTCAAATATTCCATCCTGGTTCCTGTAGATTTTTAAAGAGAAATCAATATGAAATCATCACACAAACTTTATTTCTCAAGCGTATGTGTACTTGTGATACGTTTCCCACACCAGAGCCCACCTTTGGATGTTGGGCGCGAAACAGAGGCACAGCGCCAGTGACACAGGACACCTAGATTTGCTTTGTGTTCGGAAAATGGGACCTCAAGCCTAGCACTGTTCAGCTTGCCCTGGACAGTTTTCCTGACTTTACTGTCTGAAGTAGAGGTTAATAGTAGAGGAGTGTGGTCCTCTCCTCATAATCACATTGTGTTACAGTTTTCAACACACTGACTCCTCACCTAGAAAATATTGGCAATGCTGATCTATACTTTTTGATGCAGAAACTCTTGAACCATATTTTACCCTTTGTTATATATTGTTTTAAATGTTAATTAATTTACTCATTTTATGGATCACCTATATTACTACCTAAAATCACTGGCTGTAGGGAACAAGTTACAGAGAAAACGAAGAGTACATAAATGTCTGTCGATCCAATTCAATATGCTTGTATGCCAGCTTGCGACATTTGTGCCTGCAGATTCATATGGCCGAGGATGTGGTGCCTTCTCATCCCTCAGCAAAGGTACACAAGGCTCACTGATTACGTCCCACACCGTCTCTCGCTGGTGTGAGTCAGGTGGGAGGTCCTGACAAAATCGCCGGGGAGTCAAGTGTGTACTACAAAGCCACACTCTCGAGCTGTACGGTACTCAGTGCCACTTTCTGCTGGTGGGTCCTCATCAAGCCTGTCGTGCAGAAGTCATCATGCGTCTGCTTGAGTGATTACTGGAATGTCCATAGTTTGCAGATTCTGGCCACACAACAAGCTCAGTTGTACTCATGGGAACCCTAATTAGATGCTTGACCCTCTTAACGGAGAACTGGACCCCAGTACAAGGTTACAGGAACTATTAACAGCTAGGCAGACATTTTAACTGTGTTTTAAAGTCTGTGTTAAACACAATAATTGTATGTTGACTTCTTAAAAATAACGTGAAGTGTCAAGAGTCAGAGGACATGCTTGCTGCTCCACTGGGCCTCACGTGCTCCCGGCCGAATTCCTAAACATGCCTGCAAGAAGGAGTTAGAGGTCTGCCTTTACTTTTGTCTTCCATATTTATGTTGTGCTAATTTGGGAAGAGACACCATACAACAGTGTAGCAGGGGGAAGTGGCTGAAGGGGCAAGGGCATTTCTCTTGAATGTGTTGAGGAAGCTTTGGGGAAGAATTATAAACTTTTAGAGATGAGACCATACAGATGACCTAGAGAAACTTCATTTACAGGTAAGGATTCTCAATTTTTTTAACGTTTATTTGTTCTTGAGAGATAGAGTGAGACAGAGCATGAGCAGGGAGGAGCAGAGAGAGAGGGAGACACAGGCCTGAGCTGTCCACACAGAGCCTGACACGAGGCTCGAACCCACGAACTGTGAGATCATGACCTGAGCTGAAATGAGGTGCTCAACTCAGTCCCCGAGGTACTCCCTACAGATGAGGATTCTTAAGACTAACCATTATAGTATTTGCCAACTGCAACGGATCTCAGAGCACAAAGTCATTAGCCACTGAAAGCACTAGTATATGTGTTGACCCCATCACTCCAATCTTGCATATCTGCAGGGAGCATTTCTACTACAACATACTCTGGGTTTATATGTCATGTTAGGTTTTATTTCTTAAGGGATTTTATTCTTGCAAAAGAAAAGTCAGACTCTGGCCAGTTGTGCTCAATACCTATGACATTCAGGCAGAAAATGACTTTAAGTGATCAACTCACTCTCTTCTAATGTCAACTGTTTAGCTCGGGTTCTGCACAAAATGAAGGAAAATTTAGGAATTTTGTGCCCATGGATCTCAAGAATATTTTCCACTATTTGAAATAGAACTAAATTATTAGCAGGAAACTCTTGCTTTAGAAACAGTCACCGCTGATTGAATCATAAAATCATTACATATTATCTCATCCTTCTCAATTCTTCTTCATATTTATTTCCATTTATATCATATTGGGGAGGACAGTGATTGACATATCAGGAAGCCTGAAACCTCTTTTTTAATGTAACAAAAGATGTCATTTTGAAAATTCCAATTACAAGTTATATTAGAGTGCTACCTAGTTATGGGATAATTAAGGGCTCCTTGGCTCTTTTTCAAGAAAGACAATGCATTTATTTACCTATTTGGCATCATTTCCCCACTAACTACCAATGTTACTTACAGTTGCTTAACTTTGAGCTTAGAATCATTATCTCTAAAATGCGACTAAAGCTTTATGCCATTCCCAAGTTACAGAATTTATTTTATAATTCAAATTAAGTAATTTGTAGGAAAAGAATACATCTATAATTTAAAATATATTTACTTTTAGTAAAACTTATAAAACTTTAAAGTACAACCTAACATTTAAATTTATGAAGATATCTTTGTGGGAGAAATCAATTCCCCAGGCATCTGAGGAAAGCTATTCCATGTCTTCTTTTAGAAGGGCTGCATCTGTAATGTGCTGATATGTTTTATTCTTCCAACAAATTAGTTCCATGGTACATATTTTAATAAATTATGTATCAGTAAATAAACAGGGACAAGTCATTTCACCAGAAAGACTGAGTGAAAGATAAGAATTTGCTATTTTGCCATTCCTTCAAAGTTACTCATAGATTACAGGATGCCATGTTCAGTTTATAGTCCAGCCATGCAATCTGTGGATAGGGTCGAGTCTAGAGTGATTCAGGGAGTCTGTATGGAGACCGCCAATAGTTACCAGAAATACCTCTTTCTCTATGCTTGCCCCCGTTCTTTCTTCTGAAACCCAGATGCATAAGCCAACTGCCCCACTGAACATCTTTTGCACCTCTGGGCCTCAATGCCAAGGGAGAACTCTCTATCCTGTCTCAGAAAATGAGTCTCTAGTCACCTGGTTGCTTAATAGACTTCTCTGTCTTGCCCCTACCTGAATCCCCACCTGCACACATCGAGTCCTGCCGATTCTAGCCTCTGAGTGTGTCCCAGTCCATTCACTGGGTTGGGGTGGGAGGGAGAAAAATTCCGGTCCTCTTCAAGATTCCTCTAGCTGGTCTGAAAACTGAACTGACATGAGACAGATGAACAGGGGAAAAAGAAAATCTCATTTCAGACCCCAAATACATGAGCGTTCAAAGACAGAAAGATAACATGGTATCCATGCCAGCCTGAGCTAAGGAATGGGAAAGGGCCCTGGGGCTTCAGATGTGAGGAAGGTAGTTCCCAGGTTAATGCGTCCAGGCATTATGCCAAAATATCCAGGTGTTAATACAGTATCACCTGTCACACCAAAAAGTGGGAAGATATCAACTAAATGAGATGAGACCATCAAGAGAAGCCAGTGTCTAGATGGCACAGTTGCTGGAACGCTCCAGGACTCTAAGGCAGCCATGACCAAGGGTCGAGATGCAGATGAGCATGCTTTGTATTATGCACATGAGTCTGCATAAACAATGAAACAAATAGGAAGACCCAACAAAGAAATAGAAGATGCAAAGAATAACCAAATGGAATGATTAGAACTAAAAAAATATGATAACTGAAACAAACAAAGAAACAGAACTCAGTGGATGGACTCGACAGCTGAATGGAGAAGACGGGAAAGTACCTCTTTCCTCTGAACTTAAGATTGACACCAAGTACCCACTTTGAAAGACATAGAGAAAGGATGCTTAAAAAGAAATAAACCAAGCCTCACAGACCATGGGCCCATAGCAGATGACCTGCTCCTTGTGTTCCCAGAGTCCCAGAAGATGAGCAGAAAGATGGAGAGACTGAAAGTGCTTGAGGAGATATGGCAAAAAGCCTCCCTCGTTTGGCAAAATATGTAAACCTAACAGTCAAAATGCTAAATGAACCCCAATTACCAGAAACCCAAAGAAATGCACACCAAGGCACATCATAGTTGAACATCTGAGAGTGAAGGCAAAGAAAACAAATCTTGAAAGTAGTCAAGCAAAAACAATGGATCATGTACAAGGAAATACGGATTCAAGCGATGGTAAATTTGTCATCAGAAACCCTGGTGGGTCCAAGGAAAACAGAACAGCATTTTTCAAAGGCTCACAGAAAAACACCCAAAATTCTGTAGTCAGGAAAAATATTGTTAAAAGTCTTAAAAATCTTTATCTGACAGTTTTGTGGTGCATAATAAGTGACATGATTTCTATATTATCTGTCTCCGCTACTTTTCTTAGTAGACTATAAAAAATTCACTGTTACTTGGCCACAAGATTAGTAACACCAAAAAATGCAAGCACTGATATTATGGAGTAGAACCAAATTATCGATGGCAAGTGGGATATTCTTCTATTATAATTCTTAATTTATATTTATATGTGTATGTATGTAAAGTTACACACAACATACATAAATTTTAATCAGAAAATTCTTAGATGCTTACAGTATATACTTTTGGCCCCTCAGGAATCCGTTGTCATTTGAGGCATTGGCTGTGTGGCTGCGTCGTTCTTCAGGATGCCCTAGGGAGGACGTGTGAAGGGTCGGCATTGCTCTCTTGCCCAGCAGCCCCTCTTCTGTGCCTCTGAGCACATCATATTCTTCACAGAGCATTTCCTGGGCTCTCCCTTCTTCCAGTCCCTAAGCTTATATGCAGTTCACTTTTGTTTATGCTCCTGATGTTCAACTAGGTTTTGTGGTTAGAAACATGGCGCCCATCAGATTGCCTGAATGTCCTGTTTCTGAACTTATTGCTTAAATACACCTCTTACCTTAACCAGTCCACAGGGATCCCTGCCGCTGGATGCTGTTTTTGTTCCAGCCTTCACTGTGTGGGTGGCTGATCTCTCTCTGGGTTGCCTTAGCCCTGTGAGTAGGGTTCAGGAAATGAAGAGGTAGCCATTGTATTTTGAGACACTGGGTGTGTGAGCTAGGGTACCTATAGAGTGTGAAACAAATGTTCAAATAACCAGGTAACACTTGGCCACCAACCATATCAGGGCCATGTAAGCAAGAAGTGAATGAAATAATCTAACCTGATTTCCTGGGAGAAAATTTGTGAGGGCAGCTACAGTGAAAGTCCAGTGACAACCTCAGGATTTACACACATTTAGTTTGAGATGTGGGCATTGTTCAACTTGAGGTGATAACACCAAGTGGACTGAGTGGATGTCAAGATATGAGAGTCACAAGCCTAACATGAGAGTCAAAGCGCAAGAGCTTTTTGAGGGGTGAAAAATAGAGAAAGAAAAAGAAGCAAAGCAAATTGTGCAGAGTTGAAATTCAGTGGGTAGCAGAAAGAAAGGGGCCATTGTCAGTTATAGGGGGCAGTCACGGGAAATGGGAAAGAAAATCAGAGAGGTGTTAAACCTACAAAGACAAGAATGACTACTGGTTGGTCTTAAATACGTAAATAAAGAAAATCCCATGGAGAGTTTGTATTACAAAAGAAGAGTGTGACTTTGGGCATTGGAGCACTTCCATTTATATATTTAAAACCAAAATGTTAAACATTTCATGAGCTATGTAGTAGAAATAGGCTAATTTAGAACTGATTTCCTCCTTAGTCTCTTTAATAAACAGATTACAAGGAGTAATAGATGCAAGGAGTTAATCCTCACAACTCAATTTTTTAAATTTTTTTGAGAGACAGAGAGAGTGGAAGAGGGGCAGAGAGAAAGGGAGAGAATCCCAAGCAGGCTCCCCACTCACAGTGCAGAGACTGGCATGGGGCTCGATCCCAGAACTGTGAGATCATGACCTGAGCCAAGATCAAGGACTTTTAACTAGTTGAGCCACCCAAGAGCCCCATACTGTTTTCTTATTTATGAATACTTGCATTGTATCAACAGATGCTCTTTATTCTGTATACATTATCGCATTGACTCCTTACATTTACCTCTGAGGTGGCCCTTATTAACCTGCAGACATTCATTGTCACTGAACTAAAATCATAAAGCTGACAAATGTCAGAGACAAGAACTAATCAAGAAGTCTGACTTTAAACTCTGTGCTCTTCAACAGAAGATAAATTTATAGGCTGAGTATGTGGTGATTTGCCTAGGTTGCCTAGGAAATATGATGCTACATTAGTGCAATTAAGAAAATACTAAGAAGAGGTATTCCCTTCAGCTATAATAAAAGTAAGAACATGCTGAATATTTTGGAAGTCGCATACATTTTACTCATTAACACTTAAGAAGTGATCTGAACAATATCTGACACGTAGTAGTCATGCAGACTTTCTGAAAGGAGCGAATAGAAGAACTGACGCTAGACATTAGCAGGAGTCTCTCTTATCAGGGAGTCTGTAAGGATCTTACCACCAACCTCCCGCCAATCAGAAGTGTTGGAATTTCATGGCTGACTGACTGCCAACCTTTATTTTTAAGCCCCGCCAAACAGCATGTTGTTGACACCCTACAGAGGCTAAACCCATCGCTCAAGGCCAAAAGAAGATTCCCAGTGACTGATCAGATGACAGAAAGTGGGTCTTGAGAAGTCCCTGGAGTCAGGGCTCACGTGTGAAATAAGCTTCCAGACTTAACAGAAGTTAGAAACCTTTTCTGTTTTGGCTTCCAGGATAGGAGTCCCTTCAAGGTAGAGTTGTTTGGATGTTTGTAGAACATCATCTTTCTCATCTCACCTGCCAGAGAAATGTCATTTCACCGGGTTCTCACCCCAAATGAGAGCCGGAAGGGAACTGGACCTGGCACGCTTCAGCCAGCGGGAGGGACATTAAGGTTTGGGAGAAGGAGCAAATGACTCTTTGAGTGAATTCTGAGGAAACATGAGACTGTTGATCCTGAGAGACCCAATCACAAGGGACATTCACTGCCATTGAAAAATTAAGAGGAGCATTTTACAAGTGCTTTGCAAAGCCAGAGGTTACTTAAAATGCTTTGTTCAAAATGATGTCTATATGTCTACGATTCTTTTGTCCCCTGGTTACTGCAAATTTTTGTTATAGTATGCTTCATATATATTTTCATGTAATTTTTATATGTACTTTTCATATATATGTTTTTTCATATGTGTATATGAGGGGCGCCTGAGTGGCTGTAGGTAAAGCCTCCGACTTCGGCTCAGGCCATGATCTCACATTGGTGAGTTTGAGCCCTGTGTCAGGCTCTGCGCTGACAGCTCAGAGCCTGGAGCCTGCTCCGGATTCTGGGTCTCCCTCTCTGTCTGCCCTTCACCAGCTCATGCTCTGTCTCTTTCTTTCTCAAAAATAAATAAACATTTTTTTAAAAACCTGATCAGGTTCCTGGGTTGCTCAGTAGGGTAAGTGTCCAACTTTGGTTCAGGTCATGATCTCAGTAGTTGGTGGGTTTGAGCCCCAGGACAGGTTCTGTGAAGTGACAACTTGGAGCCTGGAGCCTGTTTTGGATTCTGTGTCTCCCTCTCTCTGCCCCTTCCCCCACCCTATCTCTCTCTTAAAAATAAAGAAACATCTTAGAAAATGCCTGCTTCCTTCCTACTGCTTTCTGGCCTGGTCTTACACTGAAAACAGGCCTGCGTCTAAGGACTGAGCTGTTCAGCTCAAGGTAATGTCCTCTTCTCCTATATTTCGGTTCCTCAGGCCCTGTTTTCTAACGGATAATTTATAAGGTAACAGATACTGTGATTGTGGATGCATTGATGACATCGGCTAAGTGATGTGCCTTTTATCACAACCTGGCGGCGCTTTAAGGAGAACGGGTCACGGGGGACGAGGGAGGGCAGACGGTTCACCTCCGTTCTGATCCCTGTGAAATCCCGGCACCAGCACATCGGTAAACTTTGTGATGGGAGCGATACCGTTTTATCCCTTCTTTCCAGTATTAAATGATGTCAAAATGAAAAGACCTCAGTGGTTTAAACCGTATGACAGCATTCAGACTTACTTTTATGATCTTAATCACGCCTATTTTTTCTGAGCAATTTTCCATGGCTTCTCACTAACTCTTAAGATCCTTAAAGCTTTGAAAATGTGTATACCGATCCCACGCTTTAGAAGTGTAAAGATCTAGGGGCTCCTGGGCGGCTCAGTCAGTTGAGCATCTGACTTCGACTCAGGTCATGTTCTCCTGATTCATGAGTTCAAGCCCTGCGTCGGGCTCTGTGCTGACAGCTCAGAGCCTGGAGCTGCTTCAGATTCTGTGTCTTCCTCTCTCTCTGTTCCTCCCCCACTCATGCTCTGTCTCTGTCTCTCAAAAACAGATAAACATAAAAAAATAGATACAATATTTTCCCAGTTGTCTATGTACTGGAGATAAAAAGCAGAGCCAGAAGGTCCTGTAAGAGTAACTCCGCCTCTGTGCCGTTTCTTTCCAGCCGTGTCCTGCGGAATCCCCGAGGCCCCGGGAAACGGCTCGTTTACGGGCAGCGAGTTCACGTTGGACAGTAAGGTGACCTACGAGTGTGACGAGGGCTTCACGCTGGCGGCGGGCCAGCACGCGGCGGCCGTGTGCCGGGAAGACGGGCTGTGGAACAACACCGGGAGGCCCCCTGCGTGCACACGTGAGTGCTCAAGCGCCGTGCGCGTTTGCGGGTCGATCAGGGGCAGGAGTCACGGGTGTGAGGACCCCAGACCCCAAGGCGTGCAGAGAGCCCTGCCGGCAGGTGCGGGCGGGGTCCCTGCGTCCTGGGGAGGTTGCAGTGTGAACTCCGCCAACCACACAGTCAGGTCCGGTTCTGAGAAGTGGGCCGGAGAGCCAGGCCGGTTGCCGCAGGATCTGGAGCCTCCGATGTTTCTGGCAAACCTTGACCGTGCGGCTCGTCTGAAGTGGGTGGGGGACTCGAGGGGGGGCAGAGGCGGCAGCCCCGCAGCGGGTCTCCACACAGACATGACGGCAGAGGCCCAGGGAGCCTCCGGTCACCTCCCGCCTCTTCGTGACGCCCTCACGGTAAGGCCGGGCTTGAACTCATGAACCATCAGATCATGACCTGAGCCGAAGTCAGATGCTCAACCGTCTGAGCCACCCAGGCGCCCCTAGAACTCTAGTCAAAAAAAAAAATAGTAATTAAGTCCATAACACAGAGCCAAAGAGAACAAAAGTTCACACACACACACACACACACACAAATGCACACACGCAGACACACACACACACACACAATTTACACCAAAACTTTCATTGCAGCTGTACTAAAATTAGCCTCAGATTGGAAATAATCTAACTACCTAATTTCTGAAAATTGAAAACTACATAATAGTTCTACATATAACAGTGTTTTTGCTCTGAAGAAATTTGAAACATGTTTCCACATGATCTGTAATGATACCATTAGTCTAGTGAACTCTTTTTGCGAATAGTATTTTTGGTCATGTTAATATTATTTAAAGTTCTTAGCTACAAACATAAATTTTTGCAGAATATAGTTGACTTTCCTCCATACTTATTCTCCTTGTAATCATTTTCATCTATTTATTTTTACTTTTCAAATCATTATTGCTTTCCCTGACAGTCAATGAGATACCACTGAGACAATAGTAATATTTCTATTTTTATTTAACAAAGTATTTTTGCAATTAAGAAATAGTACAGGAGGCTAGAATAAGAAGATACATCAGTCCTAAATAAAATTATTTCTTCAAAATGAGTTTAACCCCATAGATGACAGTAACACTAAGTTTGGGGTTACTGATGGTGAAAACAATTTTCTAGGTGTTCAAGACCCTGCTTACTTTGCACGTTAAGTTAGAGGTTGTTTTTAAGATTGCCTAACAACATAAAGGGACTACTATGTGCCAAATGTTTTAGATAGCTTATCCATAATCTCCTGAGGGCTCTGAAAAGGAAGGGCACACACAACCTTACCGATGAAATAAAAGCTACTAGTTTGCAGGCTAGGATTGAAATCACTTCTCTCCAGTCCTGAATGCTATGTCCTTTTCATTCTGCCAGAGGTTTCATATCCTGGGTACGCAGGGAAATCATGTAGGGAGCTGTAAAAAAGTGCTATTGTCTAGGTCTGACTCTCAGGGATTCTGAGTTAACTAGTCTTGGATGGAAAACAGGCATTAATGTTTTGTTTTGTTTTGTTTTTCTAAGTTCTCTGGGTGCTATGCTTAAAATGTCAAGGGTATGCTAGGTTTTAAAGGCAAAGCCGTTTAAAATTTGTAGAGTGAGTGAGAAAGACGTGATCAATGACAAGGCAACTATGTATATGATGTAAATGTAATTTTTATTGTCACATCCTTTTTTTTTAAGAGGCTGTTTTTAAGAACAACTTCAGGTTTATAATTAAATTGAGCCAAGAGTACAGAGATTCCCATAAACCCTTCCCCCCATTATCTACATCCCTCACCAACAAATGGAGACGTTCATTTGTTACAACCAGTGAACCTATTTTGATACATCTTGGGCCCCCAAAGTTCATAGCTTACATTAGGCTTCACTTTTGGCATCGTACAATCTGTGGGTTTGGAAAGATGGATAAATGTGAGTTTCAACCATTATAGTGCCACACAGACATTTTCCCTGCCCTGAAAATCTCTGTGCTCTGCCTGTCACCCAGCCCCGTCCCACCGCCCCTCAGCCGTGGGCAGCCACTGATTTTTTCCACAGTTTGCCTCTTCTGGAAGGTCACAGCGTTGAAATTTTCCACTACGTAGCCTTTTCAGATACTGGTTTTGTTCGCTTAGTGATACGTGTTCAGGGTTCCTCTATGTCTTTTCATGGCTCGATGGCCTCTGTGTCTTTAGTGCTAAGCAATACTCCCTTTTCTGGATGGACCGGAGTTCATGTATCCACCCACCTACTGTGGGCGCCGTGGTTCCCTCCAGTGCTGGCTCTTATGAACAAAGTTGCTCTAAGCATTCGAGTGCAGGTGCTATGCGGACATAAGTTCCAACTCCTTTGGATACATGCTACGAAGCGTGATTGCTGGATCGTAGGGTAGGAGTCTGGTTTTCTAAGAGACTGCTGAGCCTTCTCCGAAGGGGCTGCACACTCAGCACCCGCGCCCGCAGTGAGTGGGCATTCCTGCCGTTCCGCAGCGTCACCCACATTCGGTGTTGCCAGGGTGCCGGAGTTCAGCCTTTCTAGCACTGTGGGTTTTTAAATTTTTTTTTAATGTTCAATTATTTTTTGAAAGAGACAGAGACAGAGCATGAGCTAGAGAGGGGCCAAGAGAGAGGGAGACACAGAATCTGAAGCAACTCTAGGGATGCAGGGCTCCCACAGGCTGTGAGATCCTGACCTGAGCTGAAGTCGGATGCTTCACTGACTGAGCCCCCCAGGCGCCCACCTCCTTGTTGTTTTGATCTGCGTTTCCCTGATAACATGATGTGGAGCATCTTTTCATATACTTACTTGCCATTTGTCTACCTTCTTTGGTGAGGTTTATGTTTAGGGCATTTGCCTTTTTTTTTCTTGAAAAAAAAGTTCTTTACTTCATCGCTGAGTGTTAAGAGTTCTTTGTCTGTGTGGCTAACGGTCCTTTGTCAGCGATGTCCTGCCTATGTATTCCCTCCCAGGCTACGTTTTGTCTTCTCATTCTCCTGATGGTGTCTTTTGCAGAGTTTTCAGTTTTCATGGAGAACAACTTACCGGTTCTTTCATGGCACATGCCTTTGGTGTTGTACTTAAGTAGTTACCCCGGCAGTCAAGGGTCTCCTACGTTTTCCTCTCTGCTACCTTCTGGAGGTTTACACTCACACATGGGTCATCGGTGGATTTCGGAGTCCATTTTGTGGCAGGTGCAGGGCCTGCCCCGTGGGCGCCTTGGCGCACGGACGTCCATGCGCTGCAGCCCTGCTTGTGGAGAGCCCATCTTTGCTCCGCTGTGTTGCCTTCTGCCCCTTTGCCAAGACCGGTCCACTGGGTCCGTTTCTGGATTTCCTACTGTGCGCCACCAGCCCATGTGTCCATTCTTTGGCCAATGCCACACTGACTTCTCTATTTTATTTGCTTAAAACAATACAAAATGAGACTTTTTTCAGAATGTCTTTAGTATGAATGCAACAATTTAGACACGTAGTTGAAAGAATACTTCGCATTTTCCTGTAAAATCGATCTTGTACATCGTAAACATTTCTAGGGACATAATTGATTTTACTAAAAATGTCCTGATGGACCAGGATATTTCCATGATCTTTAAAGCTGAATGGAAAGCTTTGCAGCCATCATTTTTCCTAAAGATAACCCAGCTTATTGGGGATCACAGACACACGGCTTCAGTGACATTTTCTTTGACATTCTGTTTTAACTGATAAAGCATTACCTTTGGATTGAAATTAAAGGCTGCCTCCCTTAGGTGCCTGTGACTTCACAGGTGGGTGCTGTGAGCAAGAGCCGTTAGTCGGTCACTGTAATATTGTTCTTTCATCCTGAACATGTGCTCAACAGGATGCCTGTGTATAAATGAAAACTGGGTTTATGTCTGTATTTAAGTGTTAAAGCCACACCTCACTGGGGTAAGCAGTGATGTACCCCCACATTTTTAGCTCTGCTTACAGCCTGGACTCCAGAATGTCAATGCAAATGGTTTATATTCACCAGTGAATGGGTTGGCATCACAAAACTCCAACATTAAGAGCCAGCTATGACAGAATTAAGAGGAAAGGAGACACAGCATAGCTTTCTAAGTCCTTCGTTGGGGAGCAGAGAAAGAAAGAGGTAGAGCATTTCACAATGAAGCAGACAGAATGCTTGGATCCTGGGGAGGAAGGGTGTGAGACACACCAGGGGGCCCGAGGGGCCACACTGGGAGGTGCTGTTCACTCAGTCCACTCAGTGCTGTGGGCTCCGTGAGGACACCGGGCTCCCGAGTGCTGGCAGAGGCAGGTCCCTGAAACAAGCCTTTGCACTTGGAGTCCGCACCAGGGCACGGACCTCAGACAAACTGCCCGATGCAATCATAGCAGGAAGGATTCGATGCGGTTCAGGGCGCCTGGACAGCTCAGTCGGTTAAGGGTCCGACTTCCGTTCAGGTCATGATCTCATGGTCCATGAGTTCGAGCCCCGCGTCGGGCTCTTTGCTGAGCGCTCAGAGCCTGGAGCCTGCTTCACATTCTGTGTCTCCCTCTCTCTCTGCTCTTCCTCTGGTCTGGGGAGACAATGGTAATGATCGGACCACTTTTCTGAATGGTGACTGTGGACATTGGACCGGGCATCAACCAGGTTCCTAATGAGTGGGGACGAGGGTAAGGAGTGGTGGAGTGAGCGCCCCCAGTATCGTGGAGAAACCACTGGGGCGGGGTAAATATAGACAGCAGAGAGAGAAGAGGAGCCGGGCTCGGCTGTGGGCCCGAGAACACTCCGGTCTCCCCGCAGCCAGTCGGTGGGGACTCAGACGTCCTCCTCACGTGTCTCCTCCTGCCGCGTCCCCTAGCTGTGCCAGCGGAGCCCGGGCCCAGCCTGCGCTGTGTCCAGGCCAGGCCGACGCAGTGTGCTCACATGTCCCCAAGCCCCCTCTCCTACGGAGTCCAGCCTGGAGCCCCACCGGTCCCGTTCACTGTGTGCAGCTGTAGGTGTTCACGCCGCTTCGATTAATAGCGCGTGTAGGACCAGTCCTGGACCTCCTGCCGTCGTCCAGGCCGGAGTCCCAGGCTTGACACACATCACCTCATGTAACCCGTAGGAGATCTGCAGTCACTATCCCACTGGACGATGAGAACTTCAGAGGGATGGTGGGTAAGCTGGCTGGAGTCAGACATAGTAAGTCTCCAATGGGGATTTGGCTCCAGGAAACCTAGAGAGAGTCCCTGCTCTCTGCTTCCGTCCGTCCCACCCCTAGGAATCTCACACCTCGAAGTCTGTGTGTGAGGAACTGAGCCAGAGACCCGCAGGGGCACCATTACAACCCAGAATGCAGTTCCCTCTGGGAAGCGTCACATCGCTGACTGCACGTGAGGGAGCCGCCTTTGGTTTATCCTAGATCCAAGTGATTTCAAGGACGTGGTCTAAATTCACGTCTAAAATTTTCTGGAAAAATCAGGAATGAGGGGCCTTTGGCTGTTCAAAGGCAAATGTTCCATCACTTAAGAGAACTATTCTGTGCCGATGTGAAACATAATAAACTCGTATAGGGTGGTCTAATTTATTCACACATTTGAATTTTTCTGTCTCAAAAATACATATTCTAGATGGACAGTTGCTTTAAGGCTCCAATAAAAAATTAAATCGCAAAGTTGTGTTCGTCGTAGAAGTGAGGATTCCAGGTTACAGGATGTTCAGGGAAAAGGTTGTTCTGTGGAAACAAAGCTATTTCACATTTTAAAGCTTTTGAAACTGCTATTCAGTAAGACGATACAAATGACTTTTGTACTAAAATGGAAAATTAGCGCCGAACGTTCTGAGCATCGTTTCAAACTTCCCAGTATTTTTGGTGTCTGTATTGTCTATTGGTTGTTTACAAGGGAGAGATGGACATTTCGTTTAAGTTCCTTGGTATTCAAGGACTCGGAAAACCTATTTAATTTGGGGGGGGGGACTGGTGTTTTCTTCACTTCTTAAATTAAAGAAACTGTACAGAGGAAGCATAAAACTTTCCCTCTGAGTCAGAAAATTTGGGTACGGTTGAACTCTGAAATGCTTTTTTCTTCAAGACCAGGTTGCTGTGTGTACGTTGTAGACAGGACACGATTTTGCTTCCTTGCTGACTGCAGTGATATGTGAATCAGAGCCCTGACTCTGAGGTGATGAGAAACGCTTCAGCTTTGATAACGAGTAAACATAGACGGCAAATAAAATCAGTCCCTCTGGCCACTGGGTTTACGGTCGTGAAGGCTGCAGTAAATAACTGCTTCGGTTTGCCGGCTGTGCACAGTCGCCCACGTCCCCGCACGACCCCTCGGCAGGTGCCTGGGGCTCATTTCTCTCCATTTTAATTTTTACCAGCACTGGATTTGGGTGCTGGAAGATATGATTCATGCAAAACCATTAAGATTACCCTCTAATGAAAAACGAATCCGAAGTCCTAATTCCAATATTAAGGCATTAGTCAGCGGAGTAAGTTTGACATGAACAGTTTATCAGAGACCTACTCTGTGTGTCAGGTGCCGTGAGCACATTACATGATTAAATGGAATGTCTGTATATCTTAGGAGAGGGAGAACAAGATAAAGTCGTAACAAACAGCTTTCTGTGACCTGTAAGGAGCCCGGTCATAGAAAAACTAAGGTTATATGTAAGTTATCTGTATATAAGTTATCTGTAGGCCGTGTTAGTACAACATGTAGGTGCATATATGCATTCAGCTATATATAATCATATATACACTTGTATAAATAATAACATATACGTGTGCATACATATATAAATCTGTATTTATTCCATCTATATTATAGACACACAAATAAACACGTGTATAGTATGCATGTGTATATATTTACATTAAATATCTGTGTGCATTTATATATGTGTTTATAAATATAGGAATACTGTGTATAACATGTTTCGGAGGACATGTACTTATACACATAGTCCCCTAGAAGACGGCCTAAGAGTTGCTTCTGTTGTTGTCTTTACTGGTTGCCCCCGTTTTCAGGGTAGAGTACATGTGATACTGTGCCTTGACACACGTCCTTTGATCGTACGTCACACTGCTGAGCACTGCGTCAAGGCACCAGCTCCACCTCGGGCTTCCGTGACTTTCTACTGTGTGCCAGGCCCTGTCATGAGCATTCACAGGCTTGTGGGCCGGGCCCTTTACTGGGCCCTTGGAGCACTGTTATCCCCATCATGCAGATGGGGACTGGAGCCCCAAGGGGTGGAGGGGTGGAAATGCCCCAAGGGTGCACGGCCAGTCCAGGGCAGAGTCGGGACTGAGTTGGGACCCAGCCCGTCGGTGCTGGAGGCGGGGCCCTGCCGAGCAGCACTGACCCCGGGCCCGTCCTGCCCCACGGGGGCATTTACAAGGGATTTCAGCTAAGATGTTAGCAAAGCTGATGAGGAAGAGTGCAGTTCCCCCGGATCTAAATACAGAACCATCACACGCGTGCGTGGTATTTGAATGCATATTAAAGCTAAAGGAAGACAAGGACATTGCTGCACCGGTGAGAGGAGGCACATGGCTATTTCCACCTCCCAAGCAAGGCTGGCTGGTACCAGACTTGGAAGATCGCCCAGAACACAAGGTCAGTTCCGAGCCTCAGTTGGCACCAGGCGTGGAAGACGCGGGCCGTGTCCCCTAGCACTGCCGCACCCCGTGCCCAGCCCGCCCCGGTGTAGACCTGGGGAGCAGAGCTGGCGGGTGGCCGAGAACCCACCCTGTGGCGGAGACCTGACGTGCTATGTGAGCCTACGCGAAGTTGTCAAACAGCCACGAGGTGCTGGGCGGGTTTCTGCCCCTTGATGTCAGGGCGCAATGCTTTCCGGGTTGGGTCTGGGCCGTTGGGTACCCGGAGAGGAGTTGCCACCAGCCCCTGGAGGCCTCTCTCTGGTGGCCATCCATTAGTGTGAAACCTTCACTGCTGTATATTCTGCTGGGGGAAGGGGCTGGAGGCTGCACGTTAAGATCGCGCAAATGCGCTGTTACTGAAAATGTCTTCTTGGGATCTGGGTGCTCTGGTGGAGTTTAGATATTGTTTCAGATTAGATTCAGCCTCTGCGTTAGGGCCAGCTGCGTTCTGCTGTATGATTTTCTGCCTCTTTTATTTTATGTCATTTGCAAAGACTGAACATGGTTTAGTCCAGCTTTTCGTGTTTTCATTGGATTGTGAGCAGGTTCCCCTTGGCGCCTTGATAAACATAGGAAAGTTTGCACGTAAATGCCCCCATGGTAAATCCGAGTCTTGTTTTCTGCAGGTCATTTGCGGCCCCTGAGTAATGGAGTATGTTAGCTATCATTGATTTATCTCTGAGCAGCATAAACTCTGGAGAACAGGTGCATTGTCCGTTCGGCTGACAGCCATCTCTTGTAGAATGGGTATCGGGGCCCCTGTCAGACGAGATGTAAGGAAACTGCTTTTTACAACTTTTTTTTAAAATTTGCTGCCATGGAACCAGTGTGCCTCATGGACATGAGAGGTGTTCTCCCTCTGAGTCTGGGTGGTTGGGCCTCTTCCCGGCCAAGCAGGCTGAGATGTGTGCCAGGCGAGCCTTGCTGGCCAGGGTCTGCTCCTTGTGCGTGTCGCTCTGCTCCAGAATACCTCCACACCGGCTTCAGGCACCGAGCGCACCCTTCCTGAAATGCAAAATACTCCTGAAAAATTGAAATTGTGCGTAGTTTTATATCTATAGTTTTGAGTAACTAGTGCATCAAATACACAACGCGTTAGTGGTCACGCCGCATGTTCTCTGTGTGTATTGATGTCAAAGTTTTTGATTATTCTATTCTGCTACATTTAATGAATGGTTAAGTCTATTCATTGTACTAAATAAAAGTATATGGCATTTCCACTTTCAGGTAACGATTCTAAACCTAAAGTTATGGAGAGATAAGAAAATGACCACACCTTTCTACCTATGAGTTCTTGAAGTCAGTGTCCCCACAGCAGGAGGTGATGCTGGTTACTGACATGTTATGATAATTTACCATCCAAAGGGAGTGTTTCCGTACATCTGTCACTCATGCTGACGTCTCATGGTGAAAAAAATAATCTGACGCCATGTATGTGGAGTCTTAGCAGCAAGGACGTGTGTCAGTGGGATGGATTTGTGCCACAGTAATGTCATCCTGTCACCAGAGTACCAGACCTTCAGAGGACGCAGCTTGCACTTCACCCAACCCTGAATCTAAGCCACGTCTGTTCATGCACCAACTTCTACCATGCCTCCCTCACCCCCTCTACAGCAACAGACCACCAAGTTTCCGGAAGCATCCGTGGCTTCACACTCTTCTTTTACCTTGTCCCGGGGATGTCTGCAGGCTTGTATTCCAAGTATTAAAGACCGAGGATCTGACCAAAGCAAGCGTGTCCATCCACTCATAGCATTTCATGCCAGGCTTACCTCCACTGGGTGTCCCCTGGCTTCCATGCCAGCCCCTAGCTTCTATGGTTTGTCTCCATGATAGCGTCCACGAGTTCTGGGGCGGGTCCCTGGCCCTGCTCTCATGGCGCTAACTATGCTACATTTACAATAATGTTAGGATTCAGGGAATATTCCTTATTCCCTACAAATTACCCTGGAGACGTTAGACTCTTACGTAAAACAACAGAAGAAGGAAATTCTCACTAGGGGAAATGGGAGAGAACATTTAAATAAATGCATAAACTATTTTTAAGCAAATAATTTTCTTTCCACAAAAACTCTGAAGATATTCCTAACTGTAGGAGCTGGCTTGGCATTGGATATTGGTGCCAATTGAAACTGCAACCTTATCTGTGCAGCTTACAGAACTGAAAAAACACACGGATGAAAACAAGACAAATGGCCACAGCAGGAAACCTTAGGGATGTTTAGAAACAACTGAAAAAGGAAATTTTAAAAGACAGGCATCGCTGATGTAAATACTGTAGATTCCTTTGTAGTAAGCCCAGTGGATGAAACAGTGAAACTAAGATTTTTTACTAGAAATCTACACTTCGATTATCAGTACTGTTTTCATTCTGTCTGGGAGTTGGTTTCATGTAATTAAAAAATAAACCATTTTATGTAATTGAAAAAAATAGCTTTAGTAGGGAACTTTGATTATAGAATTACAAAAAAATGCTAAACAATATTTGCCAGTATTACTAAGCAGATGAAGTTAATTCAGTAGTATCTTTTTTTGTTATTGAAATCGGATTTCATGGAAGGTGTTTACCTTTAAGCTAGGCGTAGAGTTGGAATATTCGGGGTTTTTTGGGGTTTTTTTTTTTTTTTTTTTTTTTTACTTAGCTACAGTTAGGTAAATGCTCTAGGGTCTGACTCTGCTAAGATCTATTTATTAAGACTAAGACAGCAGCAAAATAAGAGTGGGGCAGAAAAATGTCTGATCTCAAAAAGAGGATTCTGTAAACTTCGTGATTGAATGAGAAGAAATCCGGCAATTCCAGACCAGAAAGAACATGAGGATGTTCAGTGTTCAGATTCTGTCAGGAATGTTGGGGAGGGGCCGCTTAGGGGCTTTGAAGTGTTGAGACATTTTTTTTTTTTGTCTGATAGTGAAAAGCTGGTCATTCTCAGTGAGCTCTTAAGTTACCTGCTAAAAGTTCCCTTTTAAAACTCTGTGATTTGAACTCTTTGTGAATTCGCTATTCTTCTTCTGAACAACTCACCTGCTAAGGATTTGGCTAACATCTGCGCTTAACACACAAATCCAGAACCATCTATTTCCTTGAGAATCCCACGCTTTCAACCCAGCCTTTGTGGCAGGGCTCCCTCCCAGGGCAGCGTTGGAACCGGAGGATGCAGGACTGCATGGAAACCATCTCTGTAGAGTGCTTTCACTCAAAGACCTTACATTCCTTATTTACCTAAGTCAAAGCAGGCTTGTGCCTCTTCCCGAAGGCACCAGAACGGAAACAGCCTCTCGCCCCCCTGGCCAGTGAGGACAGATCATTGATGGCATGGTGAGAACTGACCCAGGTTGTGAGCATGTAGAACATTCACGAGGTCGATTAAATCATTTTCCTGGGATGGCATCGAATGATGATTTTACAAATCTAATTAAATGTGCTTGAACTAAAACTTGGTCATAAGAAGCACTTCCCCCTGCTGAGCATGATGGGGGAAACCTGTTGTTAGAAGAGGAAAGGAAGTCTCATCCCTCCATGGAGGAGCTGATCGGAACACCCCAGAAAATGTGTGATACGTTTCTGTAATTTCTGTGGGGAGAGAGGAGGCTACCAGGCTTTATTTACAGTGGAAATACGTCGGTGTCTGAATATCTTCTACAAAACAGCAGTTACCCTTCCTGCTTTGCCACTGGCTGAAGGAGTCAGTAACAAACAATCACTCAGGGTAAAATCTGAAGCAAGTCTTTCCCAAGTAAAATGCAAAATATTTTATGTTGTCCCCTAAATGTTCACACGACAGAGAAAAGTGTTCTTGCGTGCGTGTGTGTGCATAAGGTCTTTGTATTATCTGTGCTTTTCCACGGAGCTGATTTAAGAAGTATCACGTAGGGATTGGTTCTGTGGGAAGCACATCAACACTTAACGCTATTAACGATGTCAAGTACTTGGGGACAGCCAGGGGCCGTGTTCTCTTGAATTTGTCAAAGACACGGCTCCTTGTGTGACAATAGCTCTCTGAGAGTTATTTTCTTTAATATGACAGAAGAAAATCTGCATTTCCTGATTTGATTAAGGACAGAATATAAAGTAAACCTTCTTGAAGTAATCTCTCCACCCAGCATGAGCTTTAAACGCCTGACCCTGAGATCAAGAGTCAGCAGGTGCCCCTAAACCTGTCTTTGTAAAATTATCTGACTTCACTGCAGTTGACCTGGCAATTTATTCACTTAGAATTGCCATAAAAAGTTATTTATAACATTTATATGAACAGAATGCTTTCTTTTGCTACATTTTCCAGAGAAACTAACATTTTAAAACATTCTTTAAAAATTATATCATTTTTGGGCACCTGTGTGGCTCAGTCCTTAAGCATCTGGCTGAGGTCGTGATTTCATGGTTCATGAGCTTGAGTCCCACATCAGGTGAGCACAAGCCTCAATTTGGGTGAACCCCACTTCTCTCTCTCTCTGCCCCTCACTCACTTGTGTCCTGTCTCTCCCTCTCAAAAAAAGTATGTCATTATTGGGGTGCCTGGGTATCTCAGTTGAGTGTCCAACTCTTGCTTTCGGCTCAGGTCATGCTCCCAGGGTCATGGGATCGAGCCCGGAGTTGGGCTCTGCACTGAGTGCAGAGCCTGTTTAAGATTCCCTCTCTCCCTCCTCTGCCCCTCTCCTCCACCCATCTCTCTCAATCTCTCTCTCAAATTAAAAAAAAAAACAAAACACCTTATGTCATTATTTATGCAATATTCACAGGTCAGTGTGTCCGGACTCCTCATTAATTTAATCCTGCAAACCGGGTCTGGTGTCAGTGGTTTTGGTCATTTGTAGAATAAACACGCTGTTTTTAGTGGTGAAGAGCAGCTCAGGGTCAGAGAAACATGACGTGGGACACAGGCGAGGATTCTGGCGGGTTTGGGGGAGCCCAGGCTCACGTGCTTGTCCGCCAGCACAACAAGCAGTAATACCACCGGCCCTCCCTGTCTCTGTCCGGCAGTACGTACACAGGCACATATGCGAAGCGGAAGGGACCGTTAGGAAAGCCTCGCACAGACCCGAGTCTGCAGAGGCGCTGTCGGCGCTCATGGCCTGAGTGACTGCAGGGAGTTGGGGACGGCTGGCAGGTGCCCGGCCAGACCCCCGGGGCCCCAGTCTGAGACACTTCTGTCATCAGGAATGAAGCGTTTTCTCTGAAAGCGTCAGCACGGTGGCTTTCAGACCACGTTATGCTGGCTTCCGACCAGCTTTGTCTTGTACGTCTGCAGGGCGCGCGAGTGTTCAGTCCCGCCGGCTTCTGCCTGGAGGGGCCGGGTGGGGACCACGCAGAACCGGTCCCTGCGTCCCGAGTCCCTGTCCCCTGGGCCCCCACTCGCACCTACATCCCAGCCCTCCGGAGGCATCACTCACGACTCAGGTTTACTCTCATTCTTAGCTACAGCCCCCAGGCTCCATCTCCATGTGTCTGCGGAGAGTCAACGTGCTGGGCGTGGCGTCAGGACCTGAGCGCCAGCACACCCCATGCCTGTCACCACTGCCCCTCCCTGGGCGTGGCCTGTCTTCGCATTCCTCCGACACCTTACACTCTGTCCTCTTTTCTCTGTTCCCCTCAAAGCCTCCACCGGGTGGGAAGAAATAAAAAATTAAGAACAGAAACACTCTGGTCACTAAATAATCCCTTGCTAACCGCTTGTGCGTGGAGGCAAAAAAAAAAAAAAGGAAACCACCACCACCAAAAATAAATAAACAGAACAAAATCAACCAGAGCCCCAAATGGAGATAAAAGCACAGGCCGTCAGTGCAAGGTTAGAGAAACAAGAGGCCTTCTCTTCGAAAGTCTAGCTGCTTCCAAGACTTCTTGCCAATGAAATTTAAGGAGTGCCTGTCAAACAGGTTAGAACAATGGCTATATTTGTTGTAGAGCCAGAGATGAGTATGGAGTGTTGGGAGATAACACGAAACCATGTCCTTTATCATTGGCTTATAGATCTTAGGTTTTCTTAACATCACCAAAATACCTTTATTTAATTTATTTATTTTTGACAGAGTGAGACTGAGCATGAATGGGAGAGGGGCAGAGAGAAGGAGGCACAGAATCTGAAACAGGCTCCAGGCTCTGAGCTGTCAGCACAGAGCCCGATGCAGGGCTCAAACCCACAAACTGCGGGATCATGACCTGAGCCAAAGTCGGAGATTTAACCGACTGAGCCACCCAGGCGCCTCACATGATCAAAATATCTTAATCAAACACTTATAAAAAGTAAAAAATAGCAATGAAGTTGATACTAAAACTTGCCACTTTCTAACGATCAGTAATGGCATAAATAAAAAAGCCTTATCTACATATATCATTAATGTATCATTAATGTTTATCAAAACATAGAGCATAATGTATATCCAGTGAAATGCCACTTTTTTCCTTTAAAATGATTACAAAGATTATACCTTTAATTAATCAATTACATGCTGTTAATAAAATGACAATGAAATTCTGCTGCTGTTAAACATGATAGGATTAGTTATAAAGGACTTTCCCACATAAAATCAAACTGGAGCATGTTTCTGTGAGGGTTGTGGAGTAGCAGGAACAGCTCAAGGGAAAAAAGAAAGAAAGAAATTTGGGAGCAGACAATCATTTTGTGAAAATTAGTACTTGGAATTGTTAAATTTTTTTTTTAATTCTTATTGCCTTGGATCCAAGGAAAGTAATTTTTTACTGAAGGTATAAAAGTTACCATTATTTGCTTGTCATATAGTGTCACTGATTTAAATGTAGGAGGACAACTTTTGGATTTTTAATGAAAAAGTGCAAGAAGAGAAATGTGTATATTTAACTCTTTTAAGGGCAAGTGGAGTGTCTCACGGAAATTGAGTGTGTGTGGTGACAGGGGGTCGGGCGTGGGAGGAGGGCTTGTGAGAGAGGGGCGTGGCAGGGGAGGGCCTCAGGTCTGACCCCGCCTGTGGGGGTGGGGGAGAGCGAGCCATGAAGACCCTTGTCAGGCTTCTGACCTGTGTGACCTGGGCGCTCACCTCACAGAAACACCAAGGGGAGAATGGAGGTGGTATTTGGGGCCCAGAAAGGGGCTCTGCCTCCCCCAGGGCCCAGAATTTGGGCACAGGATTGGGGTTTCACCTGCCACCAGCCCAAGGCAACCTCTGGCACTGCCTTTTGTGACACCTTCATAGGTAGTAATTCCTTAGGGCTCATTGGTTTTTTTGGGTTCCTTAGTGTTGTAACCCGCAGGCCGGGGCCTCGGCATTCGGTGGTACCTGTTTCGTCTGCCCAGACCAGCAGGGCAGAGAATCTTGTTTCGGGTTCTTCTCCTGAGGGAGGGAGAGAAAAAGGGGGCAGGAGAGGGAGACACAGAGAGTAACAGAACTCACGGTTTTCCGATCAGGCGAAAGAGAGAGAGAGCTTTATTCAGAAAACTGTCTCTTATATAGGTTTCAAGGTGGGAAAACAAAGCAGCTGACCAAGGTCAGTTACCAGGTAAACAGAGTCAAATGAATATCAAAAGAAACGCCCAGATTTGCCTCAGCAATGCTGGGAAGGGGGGAGTTAGCACTGAATAATCCAAAATACGGTTTTGATCTTTTGTGCACCTTGGCCACTCACGTCTGGCCCAGCATGACAG
>NC_043700.1:2405123-2407725 GCF_006229205.1 Suricata suricatta | reverse complement strand
GTCACCACTGCCCCTCCCTGGGCGTGGCCTGTCTTCGCATTCCTCCGACACCTTACACTCTGTCCTCTTTTCTCTGTTCCCCTCAAAGCCTCCACCGGGTGGGAAGAAATAAAAAATTAAGAACAGAAACACTCTGGTCACTAAATAATCCCTTGCTAACTGCTTGTGCGTCGAGGCTGTAATCTGTTAGCAGGTGTGGTTATAGAGTGAGCATCGGTGTAGACATAAGTTCTGTGTGTGTGTGTGTGTGTGCGCGCGCGCATCACAGGTGTCCGGCACGTGTGTGTGCATGCATGAACTTGTGTGCCGCAGTGCACACTATTCTTTCTTTGGCACTTAATTTAACCATTTTGAGTGCTTTTCAGCAAAATATCCGTCTCTCAATTTTTATTTTTCCCAGCCGATTTTTCATTGACATTTATTTATTTTTTAATTTTTAAAAAATTTTTATGTTTATTTATTTTGAGAGAGAGAGAGCGAGAGCGAGAGCGAGCCCAAGTAGGTTCCACACTGTCAGCACAGAGCCCGATGTGTGGCTTGAACCCACGAACCATGAGATCATGACTCGAGCTGAAACCTACACTTGGATTCTCAACTGACTGAACCGCTCATGTGCCCCTCTTTATTTATTAAATGAAAGGACCTCTTCTGGTCATCGGGCTGCTAGTCCCTCATCCTTGATCAGGGACGACTCTCTCTGGCACCCCCACTGGGCAGGAGACTGGGAGCCTCAGGAAGGACAACAGTCAGAGGGGCGGTGCCTCGTCTGTCCGCAGACATGACCGCGGCTGCTCTCTCTGCGCCTCCGGCTGGTCTCCCACCCGGCGGGTTTCCTGGGGTCTGAGGCCCAGGCTACGGGGAATCCCCTGACGCTGCTCCCGTCTGTGCAGCCCCACTGTGTGCACGGGGCTTTCTCCTTGCACACAGCGCGAGCCACAGCCCTGTGAGCCACCGAGGGCTTCCCCCCAATGCGTCCTTCCAGACAAAGCGTGAGGCTCTTGTGGTCTCATCCTCCAGCCCAAGCAGGTGGAGAGAGTCCCTGCCCGGGGCATGAGCACACGTCACGCTGCAGGACAGAGCAGGGCAGGTGCCGAGCGGAGACCGTGCAGGGCATGCTGTAGCGCACCCGGCAGGAGGCAGGAGAGGTGGGGACGTGGTGGCAGGTGTGTCTCGGACGAGAGAGGCTGGGTCCTTGCGTCGTCAGTCCAGGGAATTACCGCCCTACAGGATGCAGACTCTTTCCACGATCTGTCAAGAAAGAACATTTTAAGATCAAGGTCCACGTCCCCAACATCCAGAGTGACTTTCCTTCAGGTGAACCTGGCTGAGTACTTCTCTAGTGCAGGGCGTTTCTCTCCTCCTTCCTTCTGAGATTTCTTTACAAAAGACACACCTGGGTTCTCACAAACCAGGCATTTCCTAGAGCCACAGACGTCTGGTCCCATTAACCAGGTGCTGGGGTCACACCGTCGGTACCGGGACGGGGAGGACGGGCAGAGCCGTGCAGAAGACACAGCGTCCCGGGAAACAGTTTGAATTCTGACCCAGGCCCAGTGTGGGACAAGATGGCCTTTGGAGCGAGGGGTCACTGGACCCTCGGCCCCTTACATGATTGATGCCAGGTGGTTACAGAGCTATGTGAGAACCGCAGGACGGAAGCGGCTGTGAAAACACGGCCTCACTTCCGCTCGTTCCACATGCGTGAGCTCAGGTTAGGGGAAGACTTCAAAGGACACCAAGCCCCTGGTACCAAAGGACAGAGAAGATACCAGGGATGCCCGTTAAATTTCAGTACTTTCTCAGAGCCCGGCACAGGCAAGCCCACAGGGCGACGGTGCTTGAAGGACAGGAAGGACGTGTGGCAGACACCGGGAGTTTAGAGAACTCCAGTACCAAACATGCCGACCACGGGACTTGCACGTCGGAGCCTACAAGTTTATAGGATAAAAGAGACTGGGTGCCCGGTGTTGCCAAGAACGTGAAACTAGAGCTCCGAGACCTTGTGGGGAGCGTGGGGAGGTGATACCTTCTGTTGGGACAAGACTCGGCAGTGCCTATGGAAGCTGAAAATATCTGTGGGCCGACAGTTCTGCTCTTAGAAATACGCCGACAGACACGCTGTTCGTTCATCTGAGGACAGTGTTGGATCCTGTTAGGGGACAGGCTCGTGTCCGCGGAAGCTGGCTAACACTGCTGTCCTGGGATGCAGGGTGGTGCCGGTCGGGGCCAAGGAGGGCTCCTGGGGTGCAGCGACCGCTCCCATTCCTCACCTGGGTGCTGATCACTGAGTGGGTCTACGACGGAAAAGTCTGGTCAGCTGTATAATATCAATTTGTGCACTTTCTGTCTGGATGTTCTCATACAAATTTACCTGAATATCTAAAAAAAAAAAAAAAAAAGGAAACCACCACCACCAAAAATAAATAAACAGAACAAAATCAACCAGAGCCCCAAATGGAGATAAAAGTACAGGCCGTCAGTGCAAGGTTAGAGAAACAAGAGGCTTTCTCTTCGAAAGTCTAGCTGCTTCCAAGACTTCTTGTCAATGAAATTTAAGGAGTGCCTGTCAAACAGGTTAGAACAATGGCTATATTTGTTGTAG
>NC_043700.1:2388029-2405023 GCF_006229205.1 Suricata suricatta | reverse complement strand
ATATAGGTTTCAAGGTGGGAAAACAAAGCAGCTGACCAAGGTCAGTTACCAGGTAAACAGAGTCAAATGAATATCAAAAGAAACGCCCAGATTTGCCTCAGCAATGCTGGGAAGGGGGGAGTTAGCACTGAATAATCCAAAATACGGTTTTGATCTTTTGTGCACCTTGGCCACTCACGTCTGGCCCAGCATGACAGACACCAAAGTTATTTTGACCAGGAAATGGCAGTCTCCAGCCTCTAGATGCAAATCTTGTTTGCTGGTTCACTCTCTGGAGAGTGATAATCCTTGCCTGAGGCAGACAGAAAACTTGGTGGCCCCGACACCTTAGGGCTCACTGGGTTTTTCGCATTGTTTGTATATGAATGCAGACACACATTAGGTAAAACTGACCAAGTGACCTGTTTTCTCCATCGTCTGGAGGAGACTTTTCTGGCGCCATCTTGGTATACATTCCTTGGGATTTCATCACCTAGTCCACGACCTCGCACGGTCATGCTCAGATTCCCTCGGAGCATCTTTGAAGGTATTAAATAGAAGCCTAATTGCAGCAGCTTCGGCACACCTCCCCTCTTCCCCCTCTCCCTTTGGAGAACGAAAGGCATGATGGACTTGCACATTCAATGCTTATTCCAGTCTGCTTTTCCCTTTACTCAGCTCCTACCGTGTGCTTTCATCCCTTCCAGTCCTTTGGAGGGTTTCTTTGCTGCCAGAACACTTTCTTGGCACATAAGTCTTCAAAGTGTGCACACAGGTGCGTACACACACGCAAGTGCACACACACACAAGTGCACACACGGTCACACACACACGCATGCACACACACGCAGACACGCACACACGTGGGCACACGCGCACACACGGGCACACATGTGCGTGCACACACACACACATTCACTTGCATTTATAAACATAAGTCATCAGCGCCTGGTTCAGGGCAGACATTATAGTCAAGAAAAAATGTGAAAAGACCTGGTGCTTCCAGGAAAAGAGCTGTTAGTCTCCCAGGGAGAAAGAGATTCAAGGGAACAATTAAAACAGAATCAGATCATTCCAAGGCAAACCAGAGAGCATTTTCACAAAGAAAGAGGTAATCATGCAGAATCTGGAAATCACAACTGCAGATGACATGAGCTCAAAGTCAAGAACCGTTTCCACTGTATGCGCCAACGGTGAATCCCTCCTGGCAGAATGAGAGTTTGTAAAAGTTAGTTCGGGTAATTGAAACCATCCAATTCATGTTAGAAGCACAGTTTTTGGTGAAATGAAATGAATTGTAGTTGACATAGGCAGTGGGATTGAAGTTGAGCTATGGATTTACAGGGTTAGAGGCACGGAAATAGCCATCCTGCCGGGAATTCTAAGAGTATTCCAGTTAGAGAAAATTGTTCCTTGTATTACTCAGATAAAACGCTCGGATTTCCATATAAAGTTTACCTTTTGTTCAGTCGTAATTAACATATGGTGAATGTTCTATTAGTCTCACACGTACAATATAGTGATTCAACAGTTCTATGCATTACTCAGTGCTCATCAGGAAGAGTGTTCTCTTCACCCCTTCACCTCTGCACCCCTTCCCCCACCACCTCCGTTGGCGTGTTCTCTAGACTTTGTGGTCTGTTTGTCTCTTTTCCTTCATTCATTTGTTTTGTTTCTTAAATTCCACATAGGAGTGAAGTCATATGGTATTTGTTCTTCTCTGATGAACTTATTTCACTTACCATCCTACTAAGTCCATCTATGTTGTTGCAAAAGGCAAGATTTCACTCTTTCTTATGGTTGAGTAAAACCATCAAACATTCCAGTTTGTGTGTGTGTGTGTGTGTGTGCGTGTGTGTGTGTGTGGGCGTGTGCACCACATCTTGATCCTTTCCAGTGTCACTGGACACTTGGGTTGCTTCCATATCATTGGCTCTTATAAATCAGGCTGCAGTAAACATAGGGGTGCATGAAATATTCAAGTTTTTGTTTTCTTTGGGTACATGCCCATTAGTGTAATCCTTGGATCATATGGTAATTCTATTTTTAATTTTTTGAGGAATCCCCATAATGTTTTCCAGGGTGGGCGTACCGGTTTGCATTCCCATCAGCAGTGCACGCGGCTTTCTTTTTCTCCACATCCTCACCCACACCTGTTGTTTCTTGTGGTTTTTTGTTTGCTTTTGGTTTTTGTTTTATTTTAGCCATTCTGACAGGACTCTGATTGGCATTCTGCCAATGGCTAGTGATGTTGAGCATCTTTTCATGTTTCTGTCGGCCATCTGTAATCTTCCTTGGAAAAGTGACTATTCAGGTCATCTGCCCAATTTTTAATTGGGTTATTTGTTTCCTTGGGATTGAGTGGTATAAGTTCTTTGTAGATTTTGGATATCAACACCTTAGCATATATATCATTGGTAAATATCTTCTCCCATTCAGACTACCTTTTTGCTTTGTTGTTGGTTTCCTTTGCTGTGTGGAACTTTATGAGTTTCGTGTGGTCCCAGTACATTACTTTTGCTTTTATTTCCCTTGCCAGAGGAGACACACATAGAAAAATATTTCCATGGCTAATATCCAAGAAATTATTGCCTGTGTTTTTCTCCTAGGATTTTTATGCCTTTAGGCCTCACATTTAGGATTGTAATCCGTTTTGAATGTCCATTTTGAATCCATCCAAACTTTGGATAATTCTTTTATTTAAAAATACTTAAGAAAACAGACCTTAAATGAGCAAATCCTTTTCACATTTTATACATCATTGATATTATTGTAATAATACTGAAAAGTCCATTTAATTTCAGTTTTTTTGCATATACTACTGCTAAATTACTGATAGAAGATTCAAAGAGATTTTTGTAACATTTGGATATGTCTGATTCAACTCTAATAAACACATAGAATTTGTTTTCTAATTTACTTTTAAATAAGTAAAATTATTTATTAATATCATTCTGAGAAATCTTTGGTTCCTGCAGCTCAGTCTTCCTGGCTCAGTAAATTCATCAGTCAGCTCAATTCTGAAGGTGGCTTACAGCTGTGGGTGCCCGTATGTGGAGAAGTGGACTTCTAGCTTTGTAAAGTTCATTTCATGTTTATTTTCCGTTTCAAAAAATATGTATACTCACATGTATTAAATTTTGCATATAGTTCCAGCATATTTGCAAATCCCTTGAGGTCCACCCCAGGAAAATGGCACCACCAGCACCAAAACTACTATTACCACTGTTATTACATTTGTCGCTCCTGCTCTGTGTGAAGTAGTTACTGTAATTCTAGGCCTACGCCTAAGAGCATGAAAGGATTGTCTCTTTTGAGATCTATAAAACATTTGTGCTGACAGTATTAACACAGTCTACATACAGATGCTGTGTGCCTGTAAATCCAATAACATACAGAATATAGCACGTAGAGCATTTCATAGAGAGGAAGGGAATGGGGATGTCTGATTTTCTGAAAATTTGTGTCCAAGCTAGTTTTCAACTTCTCAATTCTATTCCAAGATTCTCAGAGGAAATTGAGACAAATGATATGTAAGATTTCTCTATGCATGCTCTCATTTACCTGATGAGGATTTTCCATCCAAATGAACCGTGCAACTTTGTGCGGGTGGGTTATCCCTGTCTATCACAGCGGGACCGCACACTCGCCAATGCGCCTTCAGTGAGGCCGTTAAATGCATTTTCTCTGTGTAATCGACCCCCTGTGACCACGTGGGTAGTAGAGAGAAGAACCTGAAGGAGGAGGCAGCAGCTTCTGTTTCGCAAGATCAGGCCCAGAGAGAAGGGTCTCACCAACAAAGCAAACATGACCTGGTCTGTTGAGGACAAACATGGTGATGTTAATAAGGCTGTTTCCTTTCTAGCGGTCACCTGTCCTGGCATCGAAGCTCAGCTCTTGGAGCACGTCACCTGGAGACTGGTGTCGGGGTCGCTGAATGAGTATGGAGCGCAGGTGGTTCTCAGCTGCAGCCCGGGCTACTACCTGGAGGGCCAGAGGCTCGTGCAGTGCGAAGCCAACGGAACGTGGAGCCTGGGCGAGGAGAGACCACGGTGTAGAGGTGAGTGACTGGGGCCCGTCCCAGGTCACATGGCCATTCCGACTCAGTGACGTCACTGGCAGCCATCTTCAACCTCACTGTCGGTGATGCCCCCCGGGATTAATAATATAATCAAATAGCATTTCTTGTCATTTTATAGTGAAGAATCGGGTTTTTATGGGACACACTTAAAATATATGATGGCTGAATTCAATGTTAAGTGTTCTCTTTTTCATTCATGATTGCGTTTTATACCCTTTAAAATACTCGAATACTCAAATATTTCAGATCAGCTCAAAAACAAATCCAGGCCTATCTTTCAAAAGATAACTCTTTCTCCATGCACTGACTATTCAAACCCTCTAATTAGGACCTTGGGAAACAGCATTTATGCTGAAGATATTGTATTCTCAAATAATGACTGTCTTGAAAAGGGAGATGATTATTCTCATAGGTACAAGATAAGCAATTAAGCCTTCGAGTGGGTTTTATAACAAACATGAATAAATAGAAAAATAAAACAATATTAGTATTGTTCAGAGCACTATTTGACTCAGATACATTTAATACATTCTTTTCAGTGGGTTGTTCACGGGAAATTATCATGCACAAAAACAAGTAGTCAGACCGGTGTCACATTTACACAGTACACAGTGTAGTAAGAATAAAGAGAATAAAATAAGAAAAAGGACAGAAGATTGCTTTGCTGTCTTCGATAGCATCATTCTAATTCAGCTTTTAATAGAACCAACAGTAAGTAAACACATATCAAGCTTTTCATGCAGAACATGAAGGGTCAGTGAACGCCAGGCGCTCATTCGTAGTCCAGGTGGGCAGCACCGCCCAGTCCCCAGACAGCCCTGCCTGATGCCTGCCTTCCAGGGTAATTAGGAGCGGTCCCCTTGTCGCTCTCACAAGTGTCCTGGCTTGACTTCATTCACACTGAACTTCCTCCTCATTCCTCTCGGTCTGAACCAGGGAACCCCCATCCACATGGGCCTCCCTCACAGGCACCCGCACAAAGCTCCGCACTATGATGCAGAGACTCAGCCATTATGCTCAGTGAGGAGAGGGGGAAAGATCCAGAGCCTCTACCTTTTGCCTGTAGACTTTCCTAGGCAACATTGTCAGTTTCAATCCAAAATCAAGGTTTTAAAAATAGGCACAAGTTACCTTCTTGGAAGCAGGGAGTTCACACAGGGCTTCTGCGGATGCAACCATCCAGTCTAGTTTTTGCTGGGTTCTCTAGTTGTCTGGTGTGCCTGGGGAGGATCGTGTAGGTGGGCATTGGCTGCACCATAGCACTTTATACTAAAGTCCCAAATCTCTATTCTGGAAGAATGACACAGGGAGACTCATACTTAGAAGAATGTTTGCAAAATCTGGGGGCCATCCTGATTATTGGCCCAAACTCCTTAGCAGCAGGTTTCCACTTCTTTGGAGGGAGAAAGCAAAGTTGGGTTCTACCATCCATGACTTGTATATTTGCCTCCATTCTTCTGAAATTCTAGAAAGTCTGTCTTTCTGGTTTTAACATACTTCAGTCTGGTGATCCCAAAGCTGAGTTTGATCCAGGAACAGGCACCAGAAATCCATCTATCTGGAGATCTCTCCAGCCAGCTGGGCACACAGATTTATTTTGGAAATTGTCAGCCACTTGTTGACTGCAGTTACTAGGTACAAGTTGTCCTGTATTGCACAACACTCTGGTGTTTTTCTATTTCAAATGTCTTCATGGACATGTGGCCTTTTCCAGAATCAGTGGGTTCCAGTGAAGTCTCTGATTGTGGTTTGTTTGTCTAATCAATATTTGTAGTTTTCATCATTCCAATGTGGCCAGAGTGAGTCCCTTTCATCCAGCTTCTTCACCTTCTCCCTCTGATGTCTTACAAGTTGTCCCCGTTTTCTCAGAGAGACAGGATATTTTATGCTTATCCTGAGTTTTTCTTACCTAAACATGGAATTAGCCATTCTCTAAGGAGCCCTGGAAACTTAAGTGGAAAGGGTTAGAAACCAGCATCTTTGCCCAAGGGTATATGCATTATGTTGTTCATATTATCAGTGGTCAGGAAAGACTGACACCAAGCTTACTATTACTTTTGTGACAAAACTGAAAATCTTGTTTTTCTTTCCCCAAAAAGACTTGGTATGGGTGGATATTTTTAATTAATTTTTGTCTCTACTCATATTTTTTTAAGTTTTGCACTAACACAACAGCTCATTAAAGATGCTCTTCTCTTTTTAGAAGCATTGATGTGTCATGTGAGATATTACAATGCCTGAACGCTGTGTTCAGATGGCAGTGCTATGTGAAATCATAGCAGTCTTCACCTTCCCCTCCCCGATTCTCTCTTTGGCTGAAGCATTTTGAAAGTGACTCCAGAAAACTTTCTGTAAATGCCTGTGAGAAATACAGCCCAGCCTCTTTGACGCTGGTGGTTCTCTGGATTGTTCATCCTGGGCACTGTAAAGCGTTTAACATTGTTGAGGACCTGTCTTAATTTTCTGCTGCTACAGAACCAGTCATCACAAATGTGATGTAAAACAACACGGATCTGTTATGTCACCATTTCTGGAAGGAGATGGTTGCCACTTTTCAGCTGGCTTCTCTGCTCAGGGTCTTACCAGCCTGAAATCAAAGTTGTGGCTGGGCTGCGTCCTCATCTGGATGCCTGACTGGGGAAGATGGGCCTCACACTGCATGTTGGTGGAATTCATGTCCACACAATTTGTGGCTGAATCCTCACATCATTTCTGTGTGTGGACTGGGAAAGGCCCTGAGCTCCTGGGGGTTATGTGTGCTCACACACGCCCCTCCATTAGGTCTTCCTGTGACTCAAGTCTCTGCCTCCGGGAAGGACTCAGGGCCATTAAGTGCTCCTTCACCAGGTCAGTCCCACCAGATGATCCCATTCTGATTAACCCAAAGAAAACACTCATAACCTCATGAATGGAGTCTGCCTGCACCAAGGGGGAGAGGATTTTACACCAGGGGCCAGAAATCTTGCAATGCCATCTTTGAACTCTACTTACTGCTTGTCAAATCTGTCAAATTGTTTAACATAAACTGTTAAAATTTATGTTAAAGATTTTTGACATAAATTCAAATAAAGAATTATTTTAATGTATTTCCATTAATTCATTTAAATGGAGAAAACATTATTTATTTAAAATAACAATAGATATGATTACCACAATACCGTGTTTCTATAAACGATAATGACTAGTTATTACCAAAGAATAAAGTGAAAAAATTTTAGACCTTTAAAACATATAGGATATTTTCTGGGTTCTACCAAAAAGATAAATAAAGGCATGTATTAGTTCATTCTTGCTATAAGAATTTTCATTTTGTTTTACATTGAAAAAAATTTTATGTTTGTTTTTGAAAGAGCGAGAGACAGAGAGAGAGCATGAGTGGGTCGGGGCAGAGGGAGGGAGACACAGAATCCAAAGCAGGCTCCAGACTCTGAGCTGCCAGCACAGAGCCCAACACGGGGCTTGAACGCATGAACTGTGAGACCATGACCTGAGCCAAAGTTCAGTGCTTAACTGACTGAGCCACCAAGGTGCCCCTCATTATACATTTTAAAAATGTTGAAGTCACATTTATCTCCTATTTCCCTACCTTGCTAAGGCACACAGAAAACAATATAAATTCTGTAAGTAAAATACTTTGTAATTAAATAAGTACATGATAAGCCCAGGAAGTTCAAATGCTACTTAATTTCTTAATTAAAGTTAATTAAAATAGCACATTGTAAGCTTGGTTTGCCACTTTGTGATAATGTTGTCGTAGAAATACCAAGTCACTCACTACATTTTGTTGGAACTGGACCAATAGAATCTTCAGGTGCATCATTTTTCCAGTCATTGGTGTAACTAACGAGCTGTAATTGTATTTATTTGTGTTGGTTTGACCAGGGCCTATCGGAGAATGACCGTGTCCACAGAATCACCTGCACTTAACTGTTTTGGGTGTCCACTTGCTTCAGCTTGGAGTGTTAGGGTTTCCCATTCTGCGTGTCCAGTTAGCTCCAGATGAAGAGATGACCCTCGACTGCCTTTTAGGCACATCCGTAACAAGTGTCACATCAGCGGCTAGTCACCACTTTTTGAAGGGTTTGTGTTATCCTCTCTCCAGGCTGAGCCCAAACCCAGGTGTCCAGGGCTAAGCAGGACAGGAGACCTTCGTCTCGCCTCGAAACTGTTAGATTTGCAGTCAGCATCGTTGAGGGGAACCAACTACCAAGGATTATCCCTAAGGAGACAAGAACACAAGACTGCAGTTCCGTCTTTCGGGGGCTGTCCATAAACCTCCAGAGCACAAGGACTACATGAAAGTGGGAGGCTATTGATTTTTCTCTTATTACATTTCTTTGTTGTTTGATTTACTGCTTAAAAGGTAAGAAAATTTTTATCAAAAGAAGAAAAATATTTATCACAGAAATCTGTGAATCAAAAGGAAACCATCTTTGCATTTTATTTTTTTAACTGTTTATTTTGAGACAGAGAAAGAGCCTGCAACCATGACTGGGGGAGGGGCAGAGAGAGAGCGGAGGAGAGAGAATCCCAGGCAGGCTCTGTGCTGTCAGTGAAGAGTCCAGTGCAGGGCTCAGTCTTACAAACTGTGAGAGCATGATCTGAGCTGAAATCAAGAGTCAGACTCCTAACCAACTGAGCCACTCAGGTGCATTTTAAATTTTACATACAGCTCACAGACAGCACTACACTGAAATTTTGTTATAGATATTCAGAGTTCATTGCCTATGTTCTGGACTATTCCTCTTTCCTAACTGCTAATTTAAAGAGTTCTCTTGGGCACCTGAGTGGCTCAGTTGGTTAAGCATCTGGCTCTTGGTTTTAACCCAGGTCACCATCTCATGGTTTGTGAGTTTGAGCCCTCATCAGGCTCTGTGCTGACAGTGTGAAGGTTGTTTGGATTCTCTGTCTCCCTCTCTTTCTGTGCCTCTCGCTCTCTCTCAAAATAAATAAGCTTTAAAAAAAAAAAGAGTTCTCTTGAGTTAACCATGGATCAAATGGTGAAGTAGGCAGTTGGTCTTTGACACCCTTGTGACCGTTACCCGGGGGTGTGCCGGGATTAATGTCATGGGAGTATCAGTCCATCAGCCTGTTTAATCTGTCATAAGAAGCCACAGAAAGAACATTTCCATGTTCGGGTGGACACTGACCATCATTTAGAACAACTTAAAGGTGAACTTTCTTCATTGAGCTCACAAGTAAAGGTTTGCCGACATTAAATAACCCAGGGCAGTCATGACGTTGGGGCGGCTGAGTCGTGTCAAATGTCCTCACTCTGACCAAGGCCTTCTGACTGACTTATAACCAGGCATCTTGGCTTCATTCCTTGGGGCCTAATAAAGGAATCCCAGACTGTGGTCTACACAGCATGACTCACATACTTACAAATGAGCATGTGTCCATTGACCCTATCTTCACCACAAACAGCCCTGCCCCATTCATAGGCATGTCACCTCATCTGTATCATGTCCATCTGCAAGTTCAGGAAGACTTTTCCAGGTAGAATGTATTGGGAAGGGAAGTGCCTACTCTTGACCTATTGATTTGCCACACTCACTAACAATATCCGTATTTCCGATAGGAAACCTGGGCTTACAGGCACGGAAGCACCAGGTCATAATACGAATTTTTGTCTAAGTCAAGGATTTCAATATGAGTGTAACTGTAGAACTGAAGACAAGAGAAGGGAGGCTTCCACAGAGGAAGAGACACATGATCCCTGGTCACAGTGAGGAAGGATGGTGTGGATAGCATGTCACAGGGTGGGGAGTGGTGGCAGGCGGGGACCCCCCAGTGAGCAAGGACGGTGTGGACAGCACGTTGCGGGGTGGGCAGGGTGGGTGGGCTGCCCCAGTGGGGAACCTTTGTGTCTAAGTTGCTCTGACAGTCAGCGAAGGTGCTCTAGACCATGTGCAAAAACACATTTCTAACAGTTGGAATGAAGGGAACAAGGAATTCACTTTAAAAACTTGGAAGGAGAAAAAACATGGAAACAAGGCTCTACTTTGCATGGTTGACTGCTGAAGTCCAGCTCCAGCAGGTCCAGGGGTCCCTGAAAGGATGGGCTGTGTTGGTGAAAGAGAGCGCCAGCCTTGGTTTCCTTCTGCTCACCAGGCAGGCATCTCTGCTCTGTCGGGTTTTGTCTCTTTACTTATAGATCAAGTGTTAACATGACATCAAAAAAGTGGAATTTTTATTACAAATAATTCTCAGTGATAAGCTGCTTTGAAAAGTGTGCAGAAACAGGTTTTACAGAGGCATTTTTGCATGACTACTCTAATTTCAGTGAGGTAGTTAATTTTTACACATAATAGGATAACAGGATATTCTCAGTGAAAAGCAGATAACATAGACATTTATTTATACCAGTAGTAAATCTTACAACTACGAAGATAGCAGGGTTTTTTCAGTGAGAAGCAGATAGCAAACGCCTCTGTTTATATCAATAACGCTGAGATTCAGGCATTGGCTAGGCTAGGTGTCGTTCTGTCTGGCTCACAAAAGGAAGAATGTATTTGCGCTGGCTGGTAAGTAAACCTTGTTCTTTATGTTAAAGGTGTAAGCGCCATAGGGGCCTAGATGTGCGGGCCTTTGTTATGAGTTTAAGTTGTAACCACTCTTACTCATCCTCATAACGGATATCAGTGTAAGGGAAGGGATTTGTGGCACCAATTAGCAAAGGCATGTGCAGTAGCTGATGTCCGGCTCTAGTCTGTTTCTTATCTCTAACTTAGGCTCTTTTTCTCTGGGCCAGAGTTAATAGTGACTCTTGTGTTCTTTAACCCTCTTTTATTACCTATGTTGTGGGTCTGTGAGGCTCATTAGAAGAGCCTTTCGACAAACATCTGCAGTGCTTTGTCTACATTCTTCTTTGTAGAGGTGGGAATATGCTTCTCCCCATGAGCTATCTGTGTGGGGATATCGGTCTGACTTGGAACATTGTGCGGCCTAATCAATAACAGCAGTCTCGTTCCCAATATGAGCCAATAGTAGAAGGAGATACTGCTGTCACTTCATGGCAGGAGCTGTGCAGATGTCTGCCATTTCCCTGTGACTGTGTCATCCAGCGAGGCCGATGAAAAGCAGTGAAAAGCAGATAACATTCACATTTATGCAGCAGTTGACAAAGTGTGTATGTGAATAAATGGTGTATGTGAGTGGTGTGTGTGTGTGTGTGTGTTGTGTGTGTGTGTGTGGTGGTATGTGTATCTGTGGTGGGGGGGCATGAATATGTGGGGTGTGGGGTGTAGGTGTGGTGTGTCTGTGTGCATGGGGTATGGGGTGTGTCTGCGGGGGATGTGGTGTGTGTGTTTGTGGCTTGTATATGTGGGGTGTGCAGTGTGTGTGTGTGGGGGGGTCATGTGTGTGTGTGCCCGTGTGTGTTGGGGAGTCCTCCCTCTCCGTTCGGGCAGCTTCCCCAATCAGTGCTGCCATCCTCATTAATGTGCTGGGTTTCCTGCCACCCGAAAGCCACCCGTCAGGGACCCTGTTACTCAGTTGCTGAGAAGCCACAAGTTTGCTCCATGAGTTCTTCACAGGCCAGCGAACCTTAGCGGAGGACAGACCGCAAGTATTCTCATCCCAGAGATATTTTCAATGGGGGCTGAAGGAGGGGGTGGCAGTAGAGCAGGGTCCGCCTTCCGCGGGACTCCACCGAAGGTCTGTTAGGACCTCAGAGGACCTCGTTGCTGGTTAACATGCTTCTGACCGTGCGGAACTTTCAAAACACGGTCTAAGTATCGTAAGTGGCTGCACAGGGATCTTTAAATATCATAACCCAAAGTGAGGTTCATAGTGTGTTTGGGAAAGGCTTAATGAAAAGTTCAAAATACATTGTTTAAAAAAATCAAATTCTGCTTGAATTCATTGACATTTGGTCCAGGAAACATGTTGGCAGTATCGCTAAATGCATGAGATACAGCCCTAAGAGTTTAGTAACCCCAGAATCTAGTAATTCAACAATGATAATGTCTGATCACTACCTACTCTAGGGCTGAACTGTTTGAATTCCTGGTGAGAAATCCTCCCCAGAACACACGTCACCTGCCTGTGTCTGTCTGTCTGTCCATGAAATGGAACCACAGTTAGGACATCCTGGGAGTAAGATCAGCTCAGTTCTAAACACTGGTCTACATGGCACACCATCAAGTTCGTCTTCACTTGAATCATCAGTAAAGGTGTTGACTCTGATTCAACTCATGAATCGGTTCCCAGGTTTACTTGGCATTGTTCAGCCCCAAATGAGCGTGGATCTGGTGTGGGGTGTTGCTTTGTCACCTGCACGCACCCTCCCGTCAGAGCCTGCACACAGCCCTGCGTGCTAATGAGGACCCAGAGTCTTGGAGGAAACTGGCCTCCGGGTAATTCGCAGAGCTGAGATTGAGCCTGAGTGGCCCTGGAGCCAGAATCTGTGTCCTTATTTGCTACATTTGCCACCCCTGATCAGTTTACTATTAGTAAGGACTCGGTAATTATTAGCTACTTGCTGCCTTTGCCCTGAACCCTTTACGCACAATAGTTCAGTGCAGCAGTAACTCCTTAGTGTTCTTAGAAGAGCTCTTCAAACCCTTGGCTCCTACACGTGCAAAACCACACGCAGCCTGTGCAGAACTGTCAGCCTTCGTGACGTTATGGTTTCTTCTTCTGAGATCCTCTGGACTTGTTCATGTTCAGACATTTCTGGGTTTGGAGTGCAAGGAGTCGGGTGGTGTGATAATGATCAATAATGAAAGGGATCATTTAATGTATCTCCCAGACTGGAGTGGTCTAGTGGGTGAAAGCGGATGCTGTGAAGAATCATTGGGCACAAAGTGCAAACTGGGGACATGCAGTTGCCCCCGCTTCAACCACGGAAGACCTAGACTCTTTACTTCTCTAATGTTCAGAAAGACTCCACAAGTCCCGCAGAGTCAGCAGGTGAATGGAGCCCGCGATCCCAACAAGTCATGCAGGTAAACGGAAGAACTAGGCCTTCTGTTGACACGAGCGTCCTCAGTTTCCTTGTGCGTGACTAGGTGTGGCTGATGGCCTTAGGCAAGATCATTCCTGTTTGCAACAGGTGTCCAGAAACTTCCATGTGGCTCTCAGGGTTGATGCCCAGGAAGGGGCGGGCAGGCAGCCCATGCACCTCACTGGCCTTCTCCTGTGACTCTGTCTACTGCACGGTTTTGGAATCCACTCTAAATGCTCATACTTTCATTTCAGGGGCGTAAGAGGAGGAACATTGAGCCACCTAGATGGTTGGCCTGTCTAACCCCAAGCAGACATCCTGTCCCTAATAAAAGTGAAGACGGAAGCCTTCATCATGTTGAAGCAAAAGGATAATCTGCAGACTTGAAATAATACCTGCTTTCTGTTTTGCTCCCAGTGATCTCATGTGGAAGTCTCTCCTTTCCGCCAAATGGTAACAAGATTGGCACGCTCACGGTTTACGGGGCCACAGCTATATTTACGTGCAACACGGGCTACACGCTGGTGGGGTCTCACGTCAGAGAATGCTTAGCAAATGGACTTTGGAGTGGCTCCGAAACTCGATGTCTGGGTAAGTTCATCTGTCATCTGCTACTTTAAGTCAGAGAAGCCAGAAAAATAGACTGTGGTGAGGCAAAGCATAACACTTCTGGCTTTGAATGTTCCAGCAGAGATACCAAGCCCTACCTGAGGTCTCAGGGCTACACTTCCCACTATGACTTCTTCTTTAAGTACCTAAAGGGATTAGCTTTTTAATCTGGCCAATAAATGAAAGCCACATATTGCATTGAGTGACTTAGAAAGAATTGTATACAGTGCTGAGGGTATCATTGCACTTAATGCCATCATTGTCGGACACGCAGAAATGATATTCAAAAATAGTACATACTGTAAAAGAAATTTTAAATCGTGTCAGTAAGTGGAAGTGACTATGATCGATCACCATAAGTACAATGAATTATTTCAAGAAGAATGGGTGCACAATAACTCATTCCTTCGCTTAAAGATTAACATTTTCTGCATGATAATGTTAAAAAATAGAGTTGAAATTTTTTTTGTTGAAATAATCTCGTGAATAAACATAAGAAATTGTTGATTTGGCAGCTTAAAGCAAAGATTTATAATCCTCCTGTAGGTCTCCAAGTAATCTTAAACATGTATTAACTGCCTTTTGTCCTTTTGACCTCTTGGTGGGATCTCAACAATTTTGTAATCACTCAAAAGCTATAGAAGCCGGAAAGTTTAAGCCTCACTTTCCATGGGCTGGAAATACTTCAGGAATGAAGCCAAGGCCAGTTAATTTTGAATAATAAAAATCTATTCTTTTTACTTGATATAATTTAAAGAAATGCTCAGGAGAATTTGGGAAAGAAGGAGAAGAGAGAGAGAGGGAGAGAGAGAGAAAGAGAATGAGAGAGAATGAATCTAAACTGGTAATTCCAGAGAAAATCAACCAGCAAAGGAGTTCCCCACTCTTATCCATGACAGGACACCTGCATTCTTTCTTTCTTTCTTTTTTTTTTTTTTTTTCATTTGAGAGAGAGACAGAGAGCGAGAGCAAGCATGCACTCAGGGGGAGGAGCAGAGGGAAAGAGAGAGAATCTTAAGTAGGCTCCGTGCTCAGCCCAGAGCCCTATGTGGGGCTCAATCTCATGACTGTGAGATCATGGCCTGAGCTGAAATCAAGTGTCAGATGCTCAGCCAATGGAGCCACCCAGGTGCCCTTGACACCTGCTTTCTTTAAATTACTGTATACCAATATGGAAGCTGCTAGCACACTGGGTGTGTAAGTACCTAGTTTGTTGTGGAATGTGTTCAGTATGGTTTTCAGTAGACTATGAAATATCCTTGGATGTGTGTAGTTATTTTGTGTTGAGAGTCGCTAGGGCTTCCGAGATTTTCTGTGCCTTCCTAAGTGTTATTATAAAATGTCTGGTCATTGAGTACACTCTCCTCAAGACAGCTGTCCTTTGGGGTAGGTCTTCTGTATTACCTTGGATGACGCTTGGTGCTAAGAAAAGGAACCAGGTGGTCTACGAAATGCACATCTCCGCTCTAATTGTGATAATGGAGAGCAGTGCCGATTTACATTTGAAGTAGAAAGAACATAGTGTATAGTTGTCTGGGCCAGTGTCCCCCAAAGTGTGGCTTTGGCACGATGCAGGAGATCTTAGGAGCTTTTCGGAGAGGGAATGTTCTGAAGCAATTAAAACTGAAAATAAAGAGGAATAAAAATGTCTAGACAATAATACATAAAACAGTAGTATAGTAGGACCTCGATCTAGAATACAAGGAATGATAAAGGTGGAAGAGGCAGAGAATAGTAAAGAAAAACAATTAGAAAAATATTAGACATGACACATTGCCACACAGATTTATAAACCGAGTAAGGAATGGCTAATAACCTCAGTATAAATATTTCAAAAGTCAGTAAATATAGTTGCACAACTACCGCTGAGACTTGAGAGTTTAATTCATAAAACAGAAAACCTTGGAGATCTTGTGGATTTGGTTCTAAACAACATGATATTGCAAATACTGCAATAAAGTGTGTCAAATGAATTTTTTGTTTTCCCAGTGCTCATAAAAGTTATATTTACACCATACTGTAGTCTGATAAGTGTGCGATCGCATTGTATGTAAAAATAAATCCTGTCCAGTTGATCCTTGAACAACATGGCTGTTAGGGGCACTGACTCCTCCATGCTGTTGAAAATCTACAGACAATTACTGACTCCCTAAAAACTGAACCTCTAATAGCTTCTTGGTAACCAAAAGCCTTACTGATAACATATAAATTCACACATATTTTGTTTATTATGTGTGGTATATACTATATTCTTAAAGTGAAGTAAGCTAGAGAAAATAAAATGTTATTAAGGGGCACCCAGATGGCTTTGTTGGTTAAGCATCTCTTTTTTTTAATGTTTTTTTTTCTTTATTTTTGAGAGACAGAGAGAGACAGGATGAGCAGGGGAGGGTCAGAGAGAGAGGGAGACAGAGAATCTGAAGACAGGCTCCAGGCTCTGAGCTGTCAGCACAGAGCCCAATGCAGGATTCGAACCCACGAACTGCAACCTCAGCCAAAGTTGGATGCCTAACCGACTGAGCTACCCAGGCGCCTCAAGTGTCCAACTCTTAATTTTAGCTCATGTCATGATCTCATGGCTGTGAGATCAAGACCCATGTCAGGCTTAGCACTGAGCATGGAGGCTGCTTGGGGATTCTCTCTCCGTTTCTCTGTGCCCTTCCCCTGTCTCTCCAAATAGATAAGCATTTTTTAAAAAAGAGAGAAAATGTTACTATGAAAAATCATAAGGAACAGGAAGTACATTTATGGACTGGACTGTGTATGCGGATCCACACAGTTCAAACCTGCATTGTTCAGAGGTCACATGGACATGCCTTAATTTAAAAATATTGCTCAAAATTGCCAACCATGATCTGCGCTTTCAGCTACTGATGACCTTTTGGCTGGTGGAGGGTCTTGCCTCAGTTTCGGTGGGCGCTGATGGGTCAGGGTGGGCTCAGCTGGAGGCTGGGGTGGCTGTGGCAGTTTCCTGAGCTAAGGCATCGTTGAAGTTTGCCACCTAGATGGGCTCTTCATTTCATGAACAACTTCTCCGCAGCCCGCGGGGCAGTTTGATAGCAGTTTGCCCACAGTAGGGCTTGCTCCAGCCTCGGAGTCCATCCTCACAAGCCTCCCGCTGCTTCCCAACTCCGTTGCGTCATGTTCTCGGTCCCTTGTTGTCATTTCAACGGTCATCACGGCCTCTGCCCCAGGAGCAGCTTCCATCTCAGGAACCCCCTTTCTTTCTTCATCCACACGAAGCGTCTCCTCATCTGTCCCAGTCTGCTCACGAGAGCACAGCGATTCAGTCCTGTCGTCAGGCCCCACTGCTGACCCTCGTCTCTGGCTCCTTCCTCCACGTCTGCCTCCACCTCCGCTATGAGTCTTGAATCC
>NC_043700.1:2378280-2387929 GCF_006229205.1 Suricata suricatta | reverse complement strand
TGTCGGCGGTGGGTTCACCGTAGTCAGTCACCACGATGTCAACAGAGGTGTGTCCTCGGGCTGTGGTGCTCTCCTCGCGGAGCACAGGCAGAGGAGACTTAGCAGGATGCTGAAGGGCCCTAGGGTTTTCCGGATGGTGCGCGGGTGCTGGCTTCCGCCTCGGGTCACCAGCTGCCTGAGCCCCTCACAAGGGAGTCACCCTGTCCTTTGAGGCCCTGAAGCCAGGCACTGACTTGTCTCCAGTGGTGAAAGCCTTCCGTGGCCTTTTCTTCCTTTCAACAGAAGGCTCTTTGGTCTACACTGAAGATGTTACCTAGTGTAGCCACCTTCCTGAGTGATCTCAGCTGGATCTCCTGGAGAACTGGCTGCAGCTTCTGCATCAGCACTGGACGGTTCACCTTGAACTTTCATGTTATGGAGACGGCTTCTTTCCTTAATCTGTTCACATCATGGGCAGAGGCATAATGATGCTAGCTGAAAGAGCGGAGTAAATATTTGACAACAGATTCAGAATCTCAACAATCAGTGGTAGACAAACCACATGAAAATCGTGGAATTCATGGAAAACTTCACTGCAAGTGAAAAATGAAATACCTTCCAATCCACATGACAAGGAGAAAGTTAGGAAATCCTAGCACTCACAGAAGGATTTGGTGTTTTTAATAACAGAAGGCTCCTGAATGCAGAGGCAGCCCTGAGGCTGGTGGTGTCCAGGCTTCATGAACAGGACCCCCTCATTCTTGGGCTGGGAGGTCCCCATCCACAATGATGATTTCACTGCCATGAAACAGTCTAAGTGGGTGGAGAGGAACTGGTGTGAACCTGTGGTAAAGGATAGTTGAAGAATGTTTGGAAAACCTGTAATAATCAGTTTGAGAGCAAAGTTAGGAAGTAAATAATACCTATTTTCAAATATTTAAAATGGTATGAAGTGAGAAATGGAATAAACCCATTTTGGTAAGCTGTTTTACATCACAAGTGTCGGTCCTGACAACTGGATAGTGCCAACCATAAAAACCTGTACTAAGATCTTTAAGTTTTAGTCTGGTGGGGACAGGGGGGGAAATAGGAAAGAAACAAAAATAAAATGAATTAAATACATCTACTAAAGGCAAGAGTTGCTCATGACAATAGTGATGCATAGTTTCATTCATTTGTTTGGAATAGCAGACACGGTGCAGAAAAATCATTTTCAGACTATGTGTAAGAAATTCCTTGCCTTCATTTATTTTTTAACATGTTATATCTGCCCCAAAATGCAAAGAACAGTTCACACAGAAGGTAGTTGCCTGCTTAGTAAGCTTTTACGTAGGATTCCTTTAGACTTCGAGCCTCATTGATTCCATACCCCAGATGCTTTTCGTCATAATGCAAAATACTTGGGTGAAAGCATCTCTCCAAGTGTGTGAGGCATCTTGTTGTTTTGTAGCGGTTACTGGGAAAAGATGCTTTGGCCCGAGACTTCACTTCCATTTCCTGTGCCACATGGACCATACTTCCAGCTGTAGCATGAAGGTTGTTTCCAGCGGTTTCCAGCAGGAAAGCCCTTGCCAGATTCCTGTGCTGAGCACTGTGGCAGACAGGCTGAGCACGTGGACAGACAGCACTTTCACATGGGGAGCCTGGGGTCCCCATCTGCAGGGGAGCTGTGTTTAAGGAGATAGAGGGTGATCTTTGCCAAACAGTCCGGCACTGAGTCCACACTGTGTTGGAGCTCGCTGGTCTGGATCTGACAGCAGGACCTTGGAGACACGATGCAGTAAGGGAAGCTGGACGGCCCTCTGTGCTGACATCACTTAGCTTAACTCCTGGTGGCGGGGGCCTGTGTGCACCAGAAGATCTTTTTATAAGGTTTCAACTGCACTTAATCAACTCTCTCGTTCTCCCCTGACTGTGGGGGTTTCCCAGCACTCTGCGAATTGCCAAGGACTTATTCTAATTTACCATCTGTGTGGCATGATGCTGCACAGCTCCCTGGGCTGGGGGATTGAGTGCTGGAAATACCCCATATCTACTCCTCAGGTACCTTAGGGTCCATCAGGGAAGTCTGATGACCCCCATGGTCCCTTAGTTATTTGCTTCTGTTTACCTTCCCTGTGGTGGTTTTCAGTGAGCCCACACACGGTGGTACACTTATAATCCAGGCCTCCTGCTGTAGAGACCTACATTCATCTCTTGATAACGTTTATATCATTTAGACTTTTTCCGCACGTAATAACGCATCATCTCCCCCATTTGGCCACCCCTTTACTGTGTGGTATTCAAGATGCCAGTGATAGATCCAGATGTTTCTCACACAAAGAACATGGTCTTTTTTTATTAGATTGCTTTGCTAGTGTTCCAAATAAGGTTGCCTTTGTGGTGCGATAGTGGCCTGTGGAGAGATGAATTCCTTTGTACGTATAACATCACCGAGACATTCCTGCAGCTAAAACAGATGACATGATTCAAAATAATACTGTGAGGTCATATTCTTTCATGGTTCTTAGAGAATGAAATTGTAAGATATTCTGCAAGTGCCTGGTGTTTTAGGGCAGATCCACGTAAAGAGATTTAACAGCTGATTATGATACGCTTATCTTACAGCAGAAAGACCGTGTTAGAGCAGAAAGTTCATGCCCCCAGCCCTGGTCTCTGGCACACAACCTTCTGGGTAAAATTTAGGCTGTGAGGGGGAGGTAAAATATTTGGAAACAGCCCGTGCTAATCTTCACATTTTGCCTATGCATCGTCAGTGGCTGGGAGATAAATGTCACAAAACCCTCCCTAGCCACCAGCACTTCTGTCTCTATTTCTGAATATTATCTAATGGTATTCATTCGGTTCCTCAGGAAATATGGCATAGGACGTAAAGGTTAATAGGATGCAGTTCTTCTTTCAGGAATTTATAATCAGAGGAATAAGTAAGATAAATACCAAGTACCTCTAATAGAAAGGTGAGATTAATGAATGGCAGGAGAGAGAGAACGGGGTGGGAGTGAGGCTGGTAGTGGAGGGGCCGCGGCAGAAGCCATTTTGAGGAGCCACGGGAACCGCCACAGGCGGAAGTGGAGAGCGTTCACCCCGGAAGTGGAGGTGTGGGGCGGAAGCTGAGGTGTGGGGTGGGACAGGAGGCGGTCTACATGGCACGGAAGTTTGGCTTCCCGGCACAGGGCCTGTCCTGGGGAGCCCTCGGTCGTCACAGGAGATGCGGGCCTGCGCCAATGTGGCCACGTGCTTGCGGAAGACAAGCCACCTGCTTGTCAGACACCTCCGCTGGCTCAGGCACAAGCTCAAGGCTGGTATGTGAAGCAACACTCTGCTAGTGGAGACAAACAGTGACAAAAATTAGGTCTCTATTTGCTGAATGCAACAAAACAAAAAAATCTAAAAGTCTAGGTACTATTTTTTTGTTTTTGTTTTTTAGTTTATTTTTGAAAGACAGAGCACATGCACACAGCCAGGAATGGGCAAAGAAGGATATATGTGCAAAGTGATAGAGTGATTATTTGGGGAACTACACTAAAAGGGACAAATGAAGGATTTCTGAAAGCCCCAGAGACTACCCAAACCCTGAAAATTTTATTTATGTTAAGTATGGCTTAAAATAATTCCCTTGACACTAAAAAGTGTCTAAAAGATTTGAGACAAATATATTTTGTGGTGAAGATAGGGCCCTCCTTACATGTACTGATGCAGAAAGTGTCCTATACCTCTGACAAGGAGATACCTACATGTCCTTGGGAAAATTCCCTTGTTGTCCATGGGACCACAATTTCTCCAACTTAGGCAAAGTTGCTGAGCACTGCCCCTAGAAATCACACTTGGGGAAGATAAAAGTCTCCTCTATCTCTATTCAGGTGTGTTCCTTAAATATGTACAGATCTGAAGACTTAAATGCATTCAATGGTGTTTAATGCCAACGAGTTGTCTCTGCATGTCAGTGGATCTGAGCCATCTGACATTTTGTGACTGTTTGTTAATACTCAAGAAGAGTTTGTCAATCACCTTTGGAATCCATTGCCAAATAACCTTGCCTTTAGCCCAAAGCCACCGTTATTGCCCAGAATGGGAAAAATGAAACAAATTGCAGTTCTAATTCTTACGCAGGCACTGGGCATTTATAATGATTATTATTTTATTTTCAGCAGTAAGTATGAATAACCACAAAGCAAATAAGAAGGTTGAATATTTGGTTTGTAGATTTTCTAAAAATGTATAAATGTATTCAGTTTTAATCCCCAGATCAATATTAGTATTTGTACAGATAAAAACCAACATAATGAAAAGGTGACCTTACAGTAGTGGACTCTTGGTGGGGGAGAGGGATTGTGTGTATACGTGTGTGTGTGTGTGAGAGAGAGAGAGAGAGAGAGAGAGAGAATGTGACCTTATGATAGGAGAGAGATCCAGTTATACAGTTTTCTTTAATGTCACTGATTCCACACCAAAGAATGCAGGGCTCTGGGTCCATATGGTACACGCACTAACATGGGAGATAGGGGGTCAACATCTGTACTGTGCTATGGGTGTGTATGGAATACATGGGGGGGAAAAGGAACTTATTTAAATTTCCAAAACACAGAATTCATTTCCAAAATCCTACCTGTGTACATAATTGTAGAACACTCTAACATGTGTTACTTTTTCAAAAGTACATTAAAACCTTGGATTCTGAGTAACTTGTTCCATGAATATTCTGCAAGATGAGCAAACATTTCTAATAAGTGTTAACTTGATAAACAAGGGATGTTTTGCAGGGAGTCTCATGTGATGCTGAATTTCACATGATCACAACTGAGCCAATGGTTCTTGAAATTCACTTTGATACATGAGTGCTTTGGATGACAAGCGTGTTTCTGGAACCACTTAGGCTCACAAACTAAGGTTTTATTGTTACTTGAAAGTTGGAAGTGTTCCACGTTTGCGTGTGTTGGGGTGTTAAAGTCTGCCACCTGATGTCTGACACCCTGGGTCAGTCACTTGGAAAAGTCACCAGTAGAAATCAGTGTGTTTTCCAAAGGTTTGGACTGTGTGCCTCATTACAGAACGGGAAACAAATAGAGAAACACCTTAGAAATCTACTCTGAACATCACTCACATCCTACATGTGGAGAAGGTTCCTGCTCTAAAATAGAGCCTCGCTTTCTGGAAAATATTCTAGAAAGCACGGATAGAATCCTTATAAGTGGAGGAATCCAGTTCACTCGAGAACCCATTTTCAGAATATTCACTCTACCAGAAACAAGCTCAGGAAAGCACCTGTGTCATCTCAGAAATGTTAGACACCACCTGCCCAGACGTGGGCTGTAGATGGATCTAGAAAGAGCTGCTTAGAGGCACCTGTGCTACTGTGAGGCCTGCAGTAATGGGTAAAGCCTGCATCGCTGACCTGCCTGGTCCCCACGTGCTGGCTTTGTGGTGGGTGTCCTTCCTGCAGACCCCCAAGAGCACTGACAACAGGCCATGCCCCCGGAGATCATGGCCGCCTCCTAGCCCTCCGACCCTGCCTCTGCCACATTTGCCTGGAACCCTCGACCCAGGGGAAAACCAAGAAACCAAGCCACCTCTTCCCGACCCCTGCGTGTTCCTGTCCCCCCCTTGCTTCCAGCATTCAGTCTACCTTCCTACCCATCTCTGTTTTAAATTTCTGTGGCAGATTTTATCCCTCCCAACCGAAGTTTAGAGAAAGATTATCAAAGGAAACTCTTTTTTGGGGGGGCATTCTAACTGTAAGATAGTAACAGTTTATAAATGAAAACAGTAATACAGCCTTCATTATATATATAGAATAGCATAAACTATAAGCTGGGTATTTTCAAAGCTTGCAGCATAAAGAAATTACTTGGCAAAGGAGGTGATGCACCCGGATGCTGTGACCTGCTTATTCCACTGGGGCTCAAACGGAGCCTCGGTTGTTCTGGAAATTCCCAGAGTCCCTATTCCATTGTTCAGTTTGTCATCATAGCCCAACGTGAATGATACTTGTTTATGGTATAGTGTGTGTGATACAGAGAACCACATGCTCAGCCTGGGCAGCACCCACTCTGGCCTTGAATTCCTAATGCAGCTACTGACCCAAAACCAACTCCTAAGAGCTGGTGAATTTCCCACAGTGCAGTCATACCGATTCCTTACATGGAAGAAAGGTACAAGATGTAAGGCTCTGGAACTGTGGTATAAGAAGAGTTGGTAATTCATATTTGAAGTAAAAGGAAATTTGGCAATTTCTTTAGGAGATGTTCCTCTATCTTTCTATCTGGCTGCAGAATTAAAAATCATGTGGACTTACAGTTTTTACCATTCTGGCTGGTTTCTGAGCCCTTTGCCAGCCTGTGCTCTCGGGCTCAGCTCAGCGGCAGAGTATTAAATTCACAGGTCGGATTGATACAGAAATAAAGCAGCCGCATGCTTGTCACTCCCAGATTTTCTTTCCATGCTTTCCTGAAAGCATTTCCAGTTTGTATTTCTCAAGAACTGACTTTCTGGTATGATTCTATCAGCCACAGAATGGCTCACTAGAGAACAGTGAGTGATCTGTGTTTAAGCAAAAGCCAAATGTTAGCAAATAAACGAGCAAACAACAATGACAAAAAAATGTGGGATCTAGGACCTCCTCTATAATCACAGTGTTTTAATCAGTAGATATTTTGCTTTGAATTTCTTTTTTTTATTTTGTAGCTAACAGAATTTCTTATCCTTTGCTATCGTTTATACTTTGTGGACTTGTAGTAGCGAAACCCACTCCAGTAGTGGGAAACATATGAAGCGAAGAACAATATGTATGTACAGTTATAAGCAGATAAAAGTGGATGCCCTCCCAGTAAATGGATAATTTGCTCCTAGAACTCCATAGTCTTCAAACTGTAACAGACTAAAAAATAAATAAAATTTCTCACGTCAGCCCCTTGGTTGCCTGTCACCTTCACCTGGCTAATGAATGCACATCCTTTAGGCCTTAAATGTTGCATGTTTAGGGTCTTTGATTTCCACGATTGGCGGCAGGTCCCGCCCTGCTCCCCGATCCCCACATGCACACAACCTTCAGGCCCTTCTGAATTAGACATCCTATTGCATTTCCACCCTCTGTGGTTGGATCGTATTTTGGTGTAATCCCATGCTTCAAGAACATTGCTGGCCGGTAGGATATCATCATTAGATTACTGTCAAGTCACCTCACAGGATTTGGATATACTTTGAAAACGGAAAGGACCTCACTGTCTATTGTCACAAGTATTTAATGAGTGACTAATTTAGCCACTAGACAGGAGTTATGAAGCATTCTATGGTAGATATAGAGAAAGACTTCCCACATTGTATATCTAATACAAAAGGCAACTACATTAAGGATAAAGAAACCTGCAAAAGATATAGCACAATATTATCATAAAGTAGTAGAATCTTACATTTGAAAGAGACTTCTGAGTACATTGAGCTTAAATTCTACCAAATATACTCCTCCCCCCACAAGATATTTTTATATAATGTCAACATTCTGATTAATTATTCTAAGTAAAATTGTGTGAATATTCTATATTTGTGAATGGCTTATAATTGGTTTAAGACTTTGTTTTAAAAACATTTTAACACATGAGCTGGAAAGTCATGTAAGTGAAAATCAGATCGGTTTGCTTTGGCTTCAGATCAGGAAGTCACATGGCCTGCATTTATTCAAATTAGGAGGTGGGAGTAGCAGGGGATGCTGTGAATTCTTCCCATCAGGCCCTGAGCTGAAATGAAGTACTTTGGAAGGACATCTCTGTGTTCTTTTGGTATTGAAGGCCAGTTCCTCAGAGAACTGGAAGGACCACAGGCCAGGGGAGAGGCACTATTAGGAATTGTCATTCCCACATGTGGCTGTCAACTTTTCCCTTCGGTATCAAAAGTACACAGATGATATCTTCTTGGCCAGTAAGAGTAGCTCTGTGCCAGGCTTTCAAAAGATAGCATAGACTTGAGCTATGTGCTCTTCCTAAAAACTCCATTGGAAAGAAAATGCTTATTAAGGTGTCAAAGTGAGTCTAGTCAGGGGTTTTCCAAATCAAGGGCTGGCCAAGCAGATCCTGTAAATGATGGAGGCTTTCCCATTGCTACACACCCCCTTAAGCATCCCACTTGCCCTGCACCCCAAGTCATGGAGAGGTGGCGGGCTTCAGAAATAACCCCCAAAGCACTTGCATTATTCTGGAACATTGACCAGGGGTTAGGTGGCCCATACTCTCTTTGAAGATTGGATTGTGTTGGTTTGTCTACATTTCTAGAAAGTAGATCTTTTAGTAGTCCCCTCAAAGGTGGCCAGGATCTCTGGGGATCTCCAGACCATGCCTGTGTGCTGCCCTTCCCTCTGGCTCTTATGCTTGCCATTGTCACTGGGATGGGGAAATGGCTTATCTCCCCCCGAACAGAGCACACTGTGCATGTGACAGCCTCTGGAGTGGGGGAGGGCCTGTGGAGCTGACACCCACGGCTTCAGAGGCTTGTTCCGCAACCCAATGAGCACCTCCTTCCTCCTCTGAGGTCTCTGCATGCATCGAGGTGACCAAGAATCAACCAAATCTAGCATGGCTTTGTTGGCCGACTACTTACAAAGGTTGTTCAAGCAGGAATACCCAGCCATTGGCTGGGTTTGTTCCCTCTCCGTGCTGCAAAGTCACCTGGCTGATAATACACTTAGTCCAAAACCTGGGAGAACACAGTGCTGCTAACTGCTGTCGGAAGCAGAAATATAGATTATTATTTTGAATTCTTTTGGAATGATGACGTTAGCTCCCATTGTTGCATGGCAACGATCTGACAGCGTTCCCAATCTTGGAAGTAGTCTTTGTGCAAAGCTTTGACAGATGTGTGCTCTTTTTGGGGAATAAATGAACAGGGGAGCCTACATCAAAACACTGCATCGGGCACCTGAGTGGCTTAGTCAGTGATGCGTCTGACTCTTGATTTTGGGTAAAGTCAGGATCTCATGTTCGTGGGAAGGAGCCCTGCGTCGGGATCCAAGCTGAGCATGGAGCCTGCTTAGATCTCTCTCTCCCTCTCTCTCTCTCTCTCTCACTCACTGCCCCTTCCCCCACTCTCTGTCTCTCAAAATAAATAATTAAACATTAAAAAAAAAGTACTCCCCATGTGCTCCAGCCCATCACTCCCTCTCGATGTACGCTTTGAGGTTGGGATGGACCATTTAGGAACTGGTGGTGGACGCCTTTTCCTTACGTATCCCAAACCCACGTGTACCCTTGGAGTGTCAGGCACTCCTGTGCTTCCTGTTTTGTTGATTAGCTATTCTTTGCATAGGAGAGGGAGGGAGAGATGAGGGGGGAAGAGGTGCAGAGGGAAGGAGATTGGAACAGAAGGGAAGGGAAGAGGGTGGGAAAGTGCAGGGACAGCCACACCAAGCCCCCCTCCTCCACCCCTTCCAAGTTTCCTCTGTGCCACATGGTATCTGTGGTTCTTTGGGGGAAAATGTTCAAGGACACTTGTTGAGGATGGGAAGGCAGACGTGTTTGGTACCGTCATGATAGGTGTGGGGTCACTGCAGTGGGATTTTGCAGTGCGGGAGCGGGGAGCTCAAGTCTGCATGGTGCATGGGGAGGGGGTTACAGTCCCACAGAGGAGTGGCCCCAGGCGGGAAGTCCCAGGAGGGCACAGCAGGGTAAGGGGGCTCTGGCTAACC
>NC_043700.1:2362350-2378180 GCF_006229205.1 Suricata suricatta | reverse complement strand
TTTTGACTGTAATGTGTTTCTTTCGAAAGGGCCTCTGAAGGGTATCTGTGGGATTTGTGGCGCTGTCATTTGGGGCCCGACATTAATGACAGTTCACTACGTTTCCAAAGATCACACAATAGGGATTGTCAAAGAAAATACTGTTTGTGCATGCACACTTATTTCGCTAATTTTCTGATGTCTAAATTGATATAGGACAAATGGATCCATGTGCAATTAACGTTATCAGCCAAGTCCCTGTAATGTTTCAAAATGAGGGTTCCGAAAAATAGCTGGTATGTTATATGGGGGAAATACTCAAAACTCGTAATCGACATAAGACTTTTACCCCGTCTTGTTCGCTGCTTTCTTATAGAGTTATCCCGTCATGACATAAGAATCACTAGGAAGATGGAGAAAGTCCATTTTCCAGATGTGGTTATTTCCCATAATTATAGGGAAAACATGTACAGTCAGCCGCTGGCTCTTCTTCACGGTTTTCCCTCCCAGTAGAAGCACAGTCTGCCACGTGTCTGGCAGCCGCTCCGAATCCCTAAGCCCCACCCGCCCATGCATCTGACCGTGAGGAATCCGGGGGAGGGTGAGGACCTGCTTGTTTTCTGACGCTGCTGCGGGCCTGTCTCCCTCCGCAGCCATCACCTGCGGTCACCCCGGGAACCCCGCCCACGGCCTCACCAACGGCAGCGAGTTCAACCTGAACGATGTGGTGAACTTCACCTGCCACACGGGCTACCTGCTGCAGGGCGCCTCCCGGGCCCAGTGTCGGAGCAACGGCCAGTGGAGCAGTGCTCTGCCCATGTGTCGAGGTAGGAAGGCCTCCCGGAAGGAGCCCTGCAGGAAGGGGGGAGGCTGGTGGGCTGCCGAGTCCCCCAGAGGCCCCGAGTGTGCGACGTGTCGGGCGCTGGACCCCGCAGATGGTCTCGCTGCTCGGGGGGGAGACATTTGAGACAATAATGGTGAACACCGGCCAGGGTTCTAGGAATCTAACTAGGCCTCTCTTCCGTTTGCCTTTGTCTTTGCCTGTTCATTCATCTGTGCAGCATCTTTGGCCTGAGACCTTCTAGACCTGGGTCTGCATTTAGGAAGTTCTCGTTGCTCTTAAATCTTTCTCTTTTTTCCCACCCTTCATTTCTTCAAAAATCACCACCTAGTTCTAAGCTAAAACCTGAGTTTTCGAGATCTGCTCTTTTGGGGGGAGTTGTGTTTCTAGATGTTTGCGCTGTTACTGTTTAGGGGTCTGCTTCCATTGCTTTCCATGAAAACATCTCGCACGCTGAAGGTGACGCATACATCAAGGTGAAGGTGAAGAGTTTATGGTAGTGAGACGGTGTGGGAGCTCCTCTCGCTGACCGTCACCCACCTTCCCCCCAGCGTCCCCAGGGAGGGACATCCAAATGAGATGATAGAATGGGACCCAAGCAGTTCTTAAAAAGAGTTATGTGAAATTTGGCCGCCAGGCGCTAGAGTTCTGGTCCGAGCCTACAAGGGAGTGCTGGGCTTAAGCTCTAGACGGTGTGAAGACGCCGAGTTCCACCTCCCTCTAAACACTAGTGTTAGGTTCACGCTGCTTCGGTGTAGAGGATGCCTTGCCATGAAGAGAAAGACCCCTGGGCCTTCGCTCTCACTCCCCACAAACCAGACTTCCGGCACGTTCTCACTGAGCTTTGTGCAGAAGAGCCCCTGCCAGCCCCCTGACAAGGTGGGTGGGGGCTGGTCAGCCTGAAAACTGACACATTTACCTGATTTATCATCATCATCATCATCATCATCATCATCATCATCAGCCCTGCGAGCCAGGGGCCGCGGAGAAGGGTGGACAGAGCTGGGGGCATCTCGGGATGCGCGTAGCAGTGCAGGAAGCTGGCTTCAGCCCGGCCTCTTGTTGCAGTTTTGAACTGGACGTCAGCCGCTTTGGCGTACCTGAAATATTTCTCGAACGCGGTCAGTGCTGAACACAGCTGGAGGAAGGGCTTCCCTCGCCTCCCACAGGGAAGCGTGAGGATGCGTATCTGTGAGAGATGGCCGGGATGGGAGCGGCGGCGGCAGGACATGGCCTCTGGTGTCCACCACCGGTGGTGCAGCCGCAGGGATCTAGACGGAGATGAAGCAGCTGGAGTCACTTCGCTCTCTCCACCTGTAGGACAGGAAACACTAGCACACCTGAGACAATGATTAGCCTTGAACGCCTGTAAATTTTGGTCCGGGTTGTCTTGACACAGGGGTACAGCACTCCTGTGCCTTTGACGTCTTAGGGACATCCTGTTCCCCCAAAGCCCTTCTCTTCAACTTAGTTTAACATGTATTAAGCACATGCTCCATTCCGAATGCTGTGCTACGCTCCGCCAGTACAGAGATCGGTAATTTCAGTCATCCCTTTGAGCAGGTAACAATGAAGACCAGAAGGGTGCGCTAATCAGGCAGGCAGAATGTCACCCACAGCTGCTAGACATCATTCATCTGACACATAATACGTGCTTGCTGGATGGAAGATGGAATGAACTCAAAATCATGCGGTTTTCCTTATCAGACCTTTATCTTGGGGGAATTGTATTCCATTTTCCTCTAACTTCTACCAAAGAAGAGCAGTGGAAATTAAATGCTGCCATTTATTAACGGGTTCCAGGGTTTTGGATAGCATGCTAGGTCCGTTAGAAGCCTAGAGCACAGCACAATGTTGGGATGTATAGTACCCTCTTCAGTATTAATTTTGCCTTTCCTTACCTTTTTCCATTTTCTCAAATAATAGGAATGTACTTAAATTTTTAGTAAACTTTATTTTTTAGAACATAGAAAAGGAAGTTTTCAGGTTCATAGAAAAATTGAGAAGTCACAGATTTCTCAGGTACGCCTTGCCCACACATGCACAGGGTCCCCATTCCCCACATTCCCCACCAAATGGTGCATGTGTTACAGTCGGTGAATCTATAGAAACACATCTCCCTACCCAGAGTCTGTACTTTGCATGAGGGTTCACTCTTCGTGTTGTACATTCTATGGGTTTGGACCAATATGTAATGACATGTATCCACCCTGATAGTGTCCTACAAATAGCTTAGTGTTCCATCTCTTCCTCCTTCCCTTCCCCCCTCACCCCTGGCCACTGCTGACCATGTTAGTGTCTCCAGAGTTTTGCCTTTTCCAGAAGGTCATACAGAATGTAGACTCTTCTGACTGCCTGCTTTTACATGGTACTACGCACTGAAGTTTCCTCCATATCTTTTCATGGCCCAAAAACTCATTTCTTTCTCGTGTGGAATGAGATTCCATTGTCATGATGGACCGCAGTTGATTTATCCATCACCTACTGAAAGGTATCTTGGTGGTTTCCGGTTTCAGTCACTACAAATAAAGCTGTTACCAACACCCCTATAGAGATTTATGTGTGGACATAATAAGGAGTTTCGGACAAATACCAAGGAGTATGGCTGTCAGATTGTGTGGTAAGAGCATGTTTGACGTTGTTGGAAGGCACCACACTGTCTTCCAAAGTGGGGGCACCGTTGTGCACTCCCTCCAGCAGTGAGGGAGGGTCCCTGTGGCCCCACGCCCGTCAGTGTGGTGGGGATGTCTGTGTCCTGGATTCTGGGCCTCCTCCCAGGTGGAGAGGGGCTCTCCTTGTCGCTTCAGTCCTCATTTCCCTGATGACATAGGATGCGGGGCATCTTTTCAGGGGCTTGTTTGCTACTCTGTCTCTTCTTCAGTGAGGCGTCAGTGAGGGTCCTCGGCCCATTTTTAAATGGATTTCTTGTTTTCTTACTGAGCTTTAAGAGTTCTTTGTCTATTTTGGATTAACAGTCCATTGTCAGTCATCTCCTTTGCTAATATTTTCTCCTACTCTGGCTTATCTTCTCATTCTCTTGGTGCTGGCTTTCATGGTAGTTTGTGCTTAATTTTGAAAGCTGTTCGGAACACTCCCAGTATAGCTGATGAAGGGGTAGAGGAATCCTGGTAAATGCAGTCCTATAAGTGCTGAGTGGATTGGAAATCACTGGAAATCTCCAAGATGCCTTCTGCTCACATATTCCTATTCTCTATTTTTTGTTTGTTTGTTTGTTTGTTTCCTTCATTTGTGAGCTAAGAGCGACAGTCTAGTGCAGAGAATTTACATGTTCATTATAAAACCAGGGAAAACATGATTTCAAGGAGGACAGGCTCATAAAGGTGGTGATGCCTTAGGGAATAAGTGTCATAAAACTCAAAAAGGTGAAGGTAACAAAAATAGCTACTTTTTAAACAAAATGCCAGGGATTCTCCATGCCTGTTGCAATATAACCTGATTCTTGTCTTATGTGGTTCCTTGAATAATTCCACAGACTAGTTAGCAGGTCCTGTTGCACACCAGGGTACTATTGTGCTCGATTTCTCCTCTCGAATTCTTGATAACATATACCTCTCAAATGTCTCATTTGGGTAGGTCAATGAAGTGTGGAATTCTGGGTAGTCCTACAACATTTAGTGAGTTTGTGGTGTTAAAGAGAGACAACACCCAGAACTTTGGAACTCCCAAGTATTGCGTGCTGAAGTGAGTCCAGATCACATATAGAATTCTACACACAGTCTCCACCCCAGGGCCATCTCACTGTTCTTAGACTCAACCATTAACAGGACCAAGTTCTGTGTAGCCTGCAGCATTTGTGATCAATCAGAAAGCTCATGGGGCGCCCAGGGGCTCAGGCAGTTGACCGTCCAACTTCAGCTCAGGTCATGGCCTCACAGTTCACGAGTTCAAGTCCCGCATCAGACTCACTGGTGACAGTTCAGAGCCCACTTTGGATTTTCAGCCTCCCTCTCTCTCTACCCATCCCTGCTTGCACGCTCTCTCTCTCAAAAATAAACACTTTAGAAAACAGGTTTAGGAAAGTAAAAGAAGGAATGCTTTTTGTTAGTAGTTATAGCTTTCTGGAAGAAATATATAATAAATAACATAGTTGCAGATTTCCTGAGGAAGAATGAAAACAAATGTCTCATGTCTGTTTTAAGGATCAGGTTATGTGCCCTGTCCTGGGGGCCCACGTTTCTATATGGAAACGTTCTTGGAGCTGTCATCTCCTAAATTCCAAAACCCAAAGGTTCAGTTCAGTGAGAATACCAAGTCTGACAAAATTGTAGGACAATCCACTTAGTATTTCCTTTCCTGATGTAATAATGTTTGTATTGTGTACAAATTTTAGACATTTTGTCCTCTCTTATGAGAAAATTTTAAATTCAGAGATATAAAATATATGTCCCTATGTGATTACATACATGAAGATAAATTTAAGAAAATATGAGGTTAGTGAAGTTTCTGTTATGCTGAGAGAGGAATAAAAAAATAAGTAAACAATATTAAATTCACCAATGAGGTGCCTGGGTGGGTCAGTCAGTCCATTTTAGCTCAGGTCATGGTCTCACGGTTCCTGAACCCAAGCCCCATGTCAGGCTCAGTGCTGACACTACGGAGCCTGCTTTGGACTCCCTTCCTCCCCCCCTCCCTCCCTCCCTCTCTCTCTCTCTCTCTCTCAAAAATAAATTAAAATTTAAAATAAAAATTTTAAATAAAGTAAAATAAATTAAAGCACTAAAGAACCACTATGCATATGACTGCTTTTATACATCTATGAAAAATTATATATAATCACATATATCAAAATTTTCAAATGGCAACATGTTCAACTTAAGGAAAATACACGAACCAATGCCATGTTTGTGGCTTTATTTAACACCCCTCTCCTGGGGCTACCGGTAAGTGGCAGCCAGGAATAGCAGTTGAATGTCAGGGTCCAGGCAAGCTCTCTGCAAGAGCAGGGGGAGCTTGGCACAGGCTGCCCCCCGCAGCTGCCCTGAGATCCCTCCCTGCGGAGTATTTTCTGGGGGCAGAAGGGGAATGAGGTCCACCCTTTAGATTTTTCCGTGCGTGACACAGTGTTGCCAGTGCGGGAGCCATGTGTGGCTGAGCTCTCGAGATCACTCATCCTGGATGAGTCAGTGCAGGATCCAGGGTCAGTGTCAGCCGCACATCAGCCTCCTTGCACGGGTGCGCGGGGAAGTCGACCGTCCTCGCCGGCTTCTGTGAGTTCAAGATACACCGGTGTTTGTGGACTTCTTCACCAAGTGCCCAGCGCAGAGCAGGTCCTCCATGTTCCCACCGCGACCACCTGCCTCTGGGATGCATGTTCCCTCAGGAAAGTCGGGCAGTCAGTTATAATCCACTATCATCAATTGGAGTGTTGATCTTGTAGCGAACCTGATGGTCTGAATTGCAGCTTACTTCATCGTTATCAGGTAGTGATAAAAATGGAAGCATAACTTTCGTGTCTTTGAAAAATAATCATAAATTGCTTTTTTTCTTTTGCCGTTTTTCTCTGCGACCAGTTACCCCAGTTTTAAAATTTTGAATCATTCAGTTAGTGAGCAAGTCCAAAAATATTTATTCTGCACAACACACTGAATGTTCCATCATTATTTTATCTTTGTCCTCTGCACTTTGTGTAATTCTTTCTGTTGAAAACAGTTTTTAAACATGCGACACAGAACTCAAACCATTATGAGTGGGTTTTAAAATTTTTTTTTAATGTAGTGAACGAATTCTTGCTCCTCCTTCCCACCACCAATGACTTTAAATTGGCTATGCTTCAGTTATGAGGCATGATTTTCTTGTCTTCCTGTTCACGGTCAGGTTTTTATGAGCCATAAAAGAAAATGGAAGAACAGGAGTAAAGACCAAAAAGAAGTGTAAACACAGATTTTCAGACAAAAAAACTAAAATCAAGAAAATAGAAGACAGTTCTTCCCTTCCTTCCTCCCTTCCTTCCTAGCTTCCTCCTTTCTTCCCTCCTCTCTCTCTTCCTCTCTTCCTCCTTTCCTTCCGCCTTCTCTTCCTTCCTCATTGCCTTTCCTTCCTTCCTTCCCTCCTCCTCCTTCCTTTGATCATAAAGCACTGAGCCCATAGGAAGTGAAGGTCGGAGTCGTCAGGGCCGCCCTGAGCGTCCTTCTGCCTCACTCGCTAGACTGAATTGACAGCTTCAGACTCATTTCCTGGGTGGCAGGGACAGCTGCGATGGAGAAAAGGTGAGCTCTTACCACCGGGCTTGGTTTCTCACTGCGCCGCCTGGGCGAAGGGCCGTCAGAGACTCCTGTGGCCACAGTGCTTGTCAATAGATTCAGAATTTTTGTTGGAATAATTTCCTTTACATCTTAGCAGGTGTACTGTGCTGAGGATATTTTGGAAGTGAAACATCAGAAAAAATGATAAAGAATAAGAATTTTCTACAGGAAAGCCTTGATTTGCAAGCATCATTCACTCCAGAAACATGCCTGTCACCCAAAGCACTCTTACATCCACGTGAATTTCAAGAACTGTTGGCTCAGCTGTGATCACGTGACATTGGGCATCATGAGCCCACGTCAGACACTTAACCGACTGAGCCTCCCAGATGCCCTAGATGTGCAATGTCTTTCTTATTTCTATATGTTAGCTCAAATACTTTTCCAGACAACGTCTCCAAGAATAAAGAGTACACACAGAGGAGAGGGGCTCCATATGTAGCCTACACGGTGTTATTGGAAGCTAAAACTTATAGCAGGTACTCTTCAAAAAAAATTTAAAAAAATACAGTGGAGAGGGTTCCCTTTGGGATTCACGTCATCAAGAAATACTTATGCGGTTTTATAAATACACTGTCCTGGACAGGCAATCCGGGGCCCTGGTTCCTACTTAGTTCTAGGGCGACTGTCTTTGTGACCTCGGGCGTGTTAGGGAGCGTTATGTTACTGTCCCTTCCCTTCTGACACCGCCAGAGGTCCTCAGGGAACACATCTGTGTGCCCTCTTGAACACTTCCATGCTGGCCCAGGTATCTAGGATACCTCATTCCTTCTAGCTGATGGAATTTACTTCTGCATCACGTTTTAATACCTGGACCTCAGTCCACTGTTGGCTCTTAGTGTGTAGGGTTGTAAGAGTCAGACCATGAGATGCTGATTTCTCTCCCGTGCATTGCCATCTGCTGGGCTCCACATGGGGAGCATAGAAGGTCAGGTCTTTTCAGCAGGTCTGGTCTGTCTTCATTGGCCGCATTGGTCATGTCACACGTGAGGAGAACCTTCAAGGAATATGATCCACCACCCTTTGCTGAGAGCTCACGTGGGCCTCGGCCCATCAAGTCCCAAGATGGGGATCTCGCACACAACCAGAGAAAGGATGTAGATGGCAGAGCTGTTTGGGGGGCTTGACTGGGCCCCCCACGAGTTTCTCTCCCGGCAGGCAGCCTGCTTTCCGTGTGGCAACGAGGACTGTGTCGGAGCCCCTCAGTCATGGGCTGACCCAGTTACTCCCGCCGCCAGCAGGGAGATGCAGCTGAGTCCCCAGTGGAGCCTCCAGAATAAATAGGAAGGAATATAAATAGACGTGTCTGACCGCAGCTGCACAGGGATAACGTGATAGGACAGGACCGAAATGTGCGAGCACAGTTAGGGGTTGTGTAGGCATAACTCTCCCAACGTAAGGAACAATTCAGTTTTCCCCACTGGCACTCATGGAACGTTTATCACTGTTAAGCATTTTTAATTTTTTTTAGTGTTTATTTGAGAGAGAGAGAAAGGTGGGGGGTGGAGGGACAGAGAGAGGGAGACACAGAATCCGAAGCAGACTCCAGGCTCCACGCTGTCAGGACGGAGCCCAATGCAGGGCTCGAATTCAGGAACTGTGAGATCATGGACACTCAACCGACTGAGCCGCTCAGGCGCCCCCATGGTTAAGCATTTTTACTGCTTCATATTTGAAGGGGGCTGAAGTAGGTGAAAGAATGGGGAAGGTGCCTGGGACTCAGCCCTCCAATGCTCCTTCTAGGTGATTCTGTGATGCTGGTAAGGAGCGCACTCCTCTGTCTGTGACACATCTCTCCTCTGCATGGGCAGGAGGGACCACTGGGGACAATCCTAGCCCAGGGTCTCAGAGCAGTTGGGCATGAAATCTAAACCCTCCTCCTCCAGCCCCCGAGGAGCTCAGAGAACAGCCCGTCCCTTGGCCGCAGAGAGGAAGAGGCAGCTGGGTCTCATCCTTCCTGAGCAGTAACTGCTTCTGTGCCAATGGCCTCTGTCTTCTCTGTGTTCCCGTCTCCAGCCGGACCCTGGCCAGCGATCACTTTGTACATTTCCTGCTTCTCATCCAGCACACACTTGGCCTACATTAAAAAAAGCCGGGGCAAAGCATGAAAGTACAGTAAAGAAACATAGAAGCTCGCCCAGGGCGTGCAAGGTCCTGGGAGGCACCGGGTGTCCGTTGGCTGTCCCGGGTCAGGGGCTGGCTTGGTGCCGCCCCTGCATCGCCTCCCCCCTCACCGCAGAAGAATGCGCTGCCAAGTTGCCCGCCGGCTGCCCAGGGGAGCAGGTGCAGGGCCTTCCGCATGTGGCCGGGGAGACACCTCTCGGCTCATGGACATGTAACGGGGCGAACGGTCTCTGTCGCTGGGGCAGGACACACGACTCGGTGCCAGAATGCCCCTAAGCCGTTGTTTTCCAGGTTAGAAAAACAGTCAGTCTTCCAAGTTCTTCCAAGTCCGTGAGAGTTTCTGCAGGCGGTAACTCCTGCTGCCTCCCTGGGTCTGGTATAGTTTAAGTGCGGTGCAGTATCTGCCTGCGCTTCATACACAGTTCTTTTCTTTGGCTCAGAAGATCTTGAACCTTTCGTCTGTAAACTCAGGATTGTTCCCAAATGCACAGAATACAGTGTTACAGCACTTAAAGGGGCCTTCACGGTTCTACATTCTGCCCTCCACCGACTTCCTTCCTACGAAGAGGAATCAAAAGCACAGATAGGGACAGGGTTTGTCCCCGGCCACTGGGACCCGGGACGTGCCTAAGAAGTAGTTGAGCTCCCGCTCTCGGAGCCAGAAATAGCTGGAGAGAACAGCAGCTGTCTCCCTCGCTGGCGTGGGGGTCAGAGCATGAGATAATCGGGCGTTCTTTCTTTTCCTCTGCACCTGCGAAAGCATATTGCTCATTCCCCTCCAGATGCCACCAGGCATTCAGGCTAGTAGAGGGCCACTCACATCCACCAGAGCACGCCCTGTGGCCCACAGCGGACTGGCTCACCGCGGGCTGTTTCTGAAGGGGAAGAGGCTGAAATCGGAGGCTGGCTTGACTTCCATTGCTCTTGAGTGCTGATAGAAGAATTGTCATTTTTACTTGCACTCTCTACAGGGTAGAATGACGTCAGCTCACATATTGAAGCATTGATTAATGCATGGAGGTTTGGGGGGTGTAAATGAGCATCGCCGGCTGCCCTGAACTATCACATTTGAGTAAAACTACCTAATTCCAGCGGGTTCCATTTTAACATTTATGTGAAACCATTCAACCATTCCTAATCAAATCTGAACAGAAGAAGTTTATTATCAGGAAATAAACACAAAGAATCAGCCCTTTTTGGTAAAAATTGCCATATTAGCAGATTCACCGGTTGACGGGTCTTGAAGCATACAGGCCCCAAGCAGGAAGCAGGATTTGTCAGGGGAAGAAGTTTCCAGATAAACCTCAGCTGTGGTGTTGTCATCTTACAGCCTTCCAAAACAATAAGTGGGGCATCTTTTCAGATCTGTTGTGTTTGTACGTGCATCTGAAGGATGTGTAACTTTTTTTTTCTCCCCGCTAGTGGTGAACTGCTCAGATCCAGGCTTCGTGGAAAATGCCATTCGTCAAGGGCAGCCGACTTTCCCCGAGAGTTTTGAATATGGAACAAGCATCATGTACCATTGCAAGAAGGGGTTCTACTTGCTGGGATCTTCCGCCTTAACCTGTATGGCTAATGGCTTATGGGATCGGTCTTTACCCAAGTGTTTGGGTAAGTGAGGGTGACTTTGGATTCCTCACAGAGCCCTGCAAGACCATGAGCAGAACAAAAAAAACAAAAAACAAAAAACAAAGAAACAAAAACAACAACAAAAATTAAGTCTTTACAGATTGTGTAAGTTATCATGATATCTTTATTGATTGATCAGAAATCACAAAAAGCAACTCCAACAAGTTTAAGTGTCACGGCAGGAGAGGGGACATGGCATGTTCCCACAGCAGCTTCAGGAAGACGTGGACCCAGGATCTGGGTCAATAGCTGGTTGAGTTCTACTTCGACCCAGCAAGCAGGCTCATTCTACCCAACTCAAACATGGCGGCCGGTGGCCTCTCAGCTTCACTTGTCTGGACCCAGACTCAGAAATATTGGCGAAGGTCTCTGTGTAGAGTATTGGTCTGTTGACTTGGCATCTATGGCCAGAAGGGTAGACTTCTCTGAAAGACTGAATACGGCACTCATGAGCAGTTTTGTACAATAGTTAATACAATGAGAATGATAGAATCTTGACAGTATCCTTCCCCTAGCCCATATGATTATGTAAGAGGAAAGCATATTGCCCTAAGAAATGGAGGCAGCATATCTAGGCAGACAAAATGATAGATCATCATTCTGGCCCCTCTCACAAAATTATCAGTATTTTAGACCGGGTAGATTAACAAGAATACATTTTCCCCAAATAGCTTTCAGTCTTACCTTCTTTAAACTTGAAAGAGCAGATTGTCTGTGAGCTGAAAGACATCATCTTATTAAAACAGTCTGACAGTTTAGGAAAAGGGGTGACTCTACTTGGCCTTTTAAAAATCATTCAGAAACAAAACAGTCCTTAAAATCAAAATGTTGTCTTCTTCATATTCATTTTATGTGCATAAAGGATGTGGGAAATAACAATTACATTTTAAATTGATTTTACTGAAAAAAAAAGTGATAATATGTCTTACCTCTTGCATTATAGCATTTTTAGTACATTTTCAGAATAAATTAGTCCTGGAGATTGTTTTTCCTATAATTCAGTGTCCCTCATAACCCTCTGATTCTACGTGGAAACTTGTCTCAAATTCTAATTGTAATAAGAGAATTAATTTCTATGGAGAAATAGTGACTCCTTTCAAAACCAAACATACAGCTTCATAAGCTCAAAAATGCATTTAGAAATTGATTACAATCTTCATCCAATTTTGTCTACTTTCTGGTTTTCTAGGCCTGGACACATGGGAAGTTTTCAAAGAATTTAGTTTTTCTTTCTCTGACTCCCCAAACATTTCTTTTGCATCTTCCCCAGTTGATGAGAGACTTCCATTAGTTTTTGTAACAATGCTCATGTGCTCCAGATCTCCACGAACTGGGTTGTAAGTGACTCCCCTCCTGGGTGGCTTGTCCCCACTGCTTGCTGTCACCAACAGCTGGAATTACTGCGCGCCTGGGGGTACGGGCTCTCCAGCGGCCCTTTGCTTGTCGGTCCGCTATGGTCGCTAAGCGTCATCTCTATTGTTGCTGCTCTTGTTTCCCTGGGTTGTTTCTCTTTTAATTTCACCTGGAACTGGTCACTTACCAACCATATACTAATTCAGCTCTAATTGGCTTCCTTTTAGGACTCTCTCTAGATAAAATCCTGTTTACCACTGAATGGATGTCAGTGTAAGATCCTATCAACAGAGCGCTGATGTGACTCATGGGATGCCTAATGCGTTTCAGCCTTTGAAATCTACCTCCCTGGTTGATATCACTTCTGGGTTGCCAGTGACCAGATGCAGTTACTCCAGGGTGTTAAATCAAGGCCTTTGAATACTTTGTTTGTAGCCTGAGTCCACCTAGAGCTCCATGCCGCACAAACTTTGTCCACTGTTAACCCCAAGTTGGGACTTTTTCTCCTTTAGAAAAGGAGAGAGAAATCTTCACTCTCCTATGTTAATGTGAATTCCAGAAGTTTTCTTCTTGAAGGATAATGTATGAATAGATTATAGGCCCGATTTGGCATAATTTTAAAGAAGTGAATGGAAATACTGAAGCTATTGTGTAGAATAAATTGAGGAAAAGTTAATCACAAATTTATTATTGCGATGACTTCAACATTGTAGACTGCCCCCTAGTCAAAGAAAAATTGGTAGAAGGGTCTCCCTGGATCCCTGGACTGGAAGAGTGAGAAGATATGACAGTTTTCTCCCCAAGCAACTAGGTGGTTGTCATAGTAACAGTCACATACTTGGAGCTTTACATTGAAATAGTCTTCATGAATCTCTGTAACTTGTAACATTTTGTATATTACTCCTTTTTTTTTAAATACAGTTAAGAGCAGATGGAAAAAGCCTAGGTAGAGTGACTTTCTCTTTGAAAGCCTAAATGGAAATTTCTATCTGAAGCAAAGCTACCTTAAGATAAAAGAAAGTTTAAACAGGCTTCCCCGAAGCCCCTTCCTTGTGCTGGGTAATTTATGAACACCTATGGTGGGGCGTGTCCTCCGGAGACGGGGTTTCTCATTCACAGGACAGTGCAGCCATTTGCTGGTATGTTGGGCTCTCTTCCTTTGAGAGGTGATGTGTGTGTGGGTGTCTCTATGGGAAACCCACCAGTGTAAGCACGGAGCAGGACTGATGCAGTCGTTTATTTTATTTTTTTCTTCAGCCATATCATGTGGACACCCAGGCGTCCCTGCGCACGCGACCCTCACCGGAGAACTGTTTACCTACGGAGCGGTGGTTCACTACGCGTGCAGGGGGAGCCGCGACCTCGTGGGCAACAGCACGAGGGTCTGCCAGGAGGACAGTCACTGGAGCGGGGCGCTGCCCCACTGCACAGGTGAGGAACCATGTGCGGCGTGCGTCAGGAGCCACAGTGCACACATGCCCCTGCTCTAGAGGGTCGACCCCACTTCCCCCACAGCTGCAGGGGCCAGTCACCTCACGTTTTCTCCTGTGGGAGTCCCGGGAGCTCATTTTCACCTTGGCCAAGAGGCCCGCCTACCTGGGCTCGGTCTGTCCCCGTTCATTTTGATTCCTTCTCCGTGCTTCCTTTCCATTCTGCCACGTGTTTCCTGTCTCAGGAATGGACAATGCCACTGACCCCCCTTTGGGGAAAAAAGTACCTTAATTCTTTCGTGAATAATTCTTAAATAAATAAAAGCCAGCGACTCCGCAGCTCTGGACGTAACGAGAAGAACCGACCCTCTCGTGTACTTGGTTCTTACACAACACGACTTGACCCGTTTTCCTCTCACTGTCGGTACTGATGCAGCCAGGGGACCGCCCCTGCATTCATCACTCCCAGGACATTATTTCTTCCAGGGAACACACAGGTTTGCCATAACCGCGTTCTAATCACCTAGTTCATTCAGCTACATGGGCACAGTTTATTCATGTTTTCCACGTTGGTGCTATGACCGAGTCCTTCTCAGAAGATCCCCGCGATGCAGTGGGGCTAACGCCCTGAAGCAACTTTTCACTCGCCTTAAACACGGCAGCTGTTGTAAACAAGTCCAACAATGTTGTGTGTCAACATTTGTGTTCATGTTCGATAGGAAACGATCCTGGATTTTGTGGGGATCCGGGGACCCCCGCACATGGGTCCCGGCTTGGAGATGAACTCAAGGCCAAGAGCCTCCTCCGCTTCTCCTGTGAGATCGGCTACCAGCTGAGGGGCTCTCCTGAGCGGACGTGTTTGCTCAATGGCTCCTGGTCAGGACTGCAGCCCGTCTGTGAAGGTGAGTACATTCAAGCCTGAAAGTCCACCTTTCATTTGGAACCATGGACTTCATTCTAAAATGGCCAATGCGATTCCACAGAAATCCTAGAGACTGAACCTTTGTATCACTGCACTACTTCCCTCCAAACGGTGTAAGAGAATCGTGCAGACTCGTGGCTGGGTGTGTGGGGATGTTCCACCTGCTCAGAAGGCCATCTAACCCAGATCCTTACCTTTGCACGTTCATAACCCAGAAAAAGTTTCTGATCTTCCGATAATAATTTCTGTGGGATTTGGTGGCATGTTGTGGTAGCGAACGTCTCAGGATAAGGAGCCATGAGTAGAAGTGGTGTGAATCGCTGAGGTAACTTCTCCAGGCTGGGACACGCTTCATTTCACCCCTTATTCCAATCTGTTGGTGGCCCATCTGAAGCAGGTTTTACAAAAGAACCTAGGTGACTTTCTGCATGATTTTTTTGGAGAGAATTTTCTTTATTTTAATATCTGAGGGCCATGAGAGGACGTGGTGGGATGCCTTGGTACTCATAGTAGTGGCAGCTCACCATGTCAACTACCGGCAATTCTGGCCATCGGCACACCTGTGGTGCGATATCACAGATTTGTTCAGAGCCCAGAAAGTAACTGATTTAGAAGTCCAAGAGCTAAGACTTTAAATGTGACAGATGTTTTTTCATATACACTTCTCAGTTACTTAATGTTTGAGTCCAAAATGATCACACAAATTAAATATCCATTTTTACATGAATGAAACACTTCCTATGTAATTTGACCAACTTGAATAAACTTAAACACAATATCAGTACAAGAAACATAAATCAAGTTTTCTTAATCTTTATTTTCTCTCTGCCATCTCCACTTGTATCTGCCCACTTCTCATTTCATTGTATTTGTTATATAGAATAATAGAAAATATTATATATATATATATACATAATCTATATTGATATAATCAAACTGTTACTTATAATCTCTTAAAATCATATAAGAAATGCAATCCTATATAGGTATGTATATATATGACTCTATATGTCTTATATATGTGAATGCATATATGTGTGTGTGTGTGTGTGTGTGCACATTTTCTCTCATCAGAGTAATAGATTATCTTCAAGGTATCCACATCTAGCTAAAGAGATATGAGTATATAATAACCAAAGGTATTTTTTCTATGTTAAATCACCTTCTGACAGTCAAGTTAGTGTAAATCTTAAGATTAGGCCCTAAATAAGTTGACAAACTCAAAGATGATTAAATAGTAATGGAGGCATGCCACCTGCCACTGGGAACTGCAGGATGGCACTTTTTTT
>NC_043700.1:2360690-2362250 GCF_006229205.1 Suricata suricatta | reverse complement strand
TTCTTGATCCATTCATCAGGTGATGGACATGTAGGCTCTTTCCATGATTTGGCTATTGTAGAAAGTGCCACTATGAACATTGGGGTACATGTGCTCCTATGCATCAGCACTTCTGCATCCCTTGGGTAAATCCCCAGCAGTGCTATTGCTGGGTCATAGGGGAGTTCTATCGATAGTGTTTTGAGGAACCTCCACACTGTTTTCCAGAGCGGCTGTACCAGTTTACATTCCCACCAACAGTGCAGGAGGGTGCCCGTCTCTCCACACCCTCGCCAGCATCCATAGTCTCTTGCTTTGTTCATTTTAGCCACTCTGACTGGCGTGAGGTGGTATCTCAGTGCGGTTTTGATTTGTGTTTCCCTGATGAGGAGTGATGTTGAGCATCGTTCCATGTGCCTGTAGGCCATCTAATGCTTTTAATAGATCCAGAGAAGGTGGCTCATCAGTTGGTAGACAGTCTCAGGATTGAATACAGTCATGGCCAACAGTGGCAGAAATGCAAAAGTCACTGATAACCCCCTTTTCTATAGAGAATAATGTATGCCCCAAAGGTCTGGATCCGTGATAACAAGTGAGAAAAGAAATAGCTACAGATTGTCCAAAAATATTTAAATGTGTGTGTTTGGGGGGGTGTCGGATTAGGCATGTATTCCTATCATCATTTGTTGTTACCCTGTGTGTGAATTATACTTTTAGTTACTCAACTTCCCACGATTTCCATACACTGCAGTATTAGAGGTAGTCAGTTTCATAGGGCATCGCATATCTGAGAACTTTTGACACGCTGAAACATTTCTGCTTCTTTCTGTACACAGATTTTAATGGCCAAGTTTCTAAGGATTTTTTAAGAAACACTTGATTTCTAACTTTAGATAAACCAATGCTATTCTAACAATACTTTGCATAGTCTGATTTAGGTACATTATGTAGTAGAATCCAAGTAAGCTTTCCTAGTCAAATACATGAATTCAGTTATGATTTGCTGGAAGAGAACTCATGTGTTATATCACAGCGCCAAAGTGAGATTCCTATGGGAAAATATCACTCACTCTTAACTGTTTTAATTTTTTTATGTGCAAAAATAAAGTTCTTGTGGCAAACCTGATATAAAATGTATAGTCCCAAGTGAATGACCATTCTTTTTTTTTAATGTTTATTATTTTTGGGTGAGAGAGAGAGAGCAACAGAGAGTGAATGAGGAGGGGCAAAGAGAGAGGGAGACACAGAATCTGAGTCAGGCTCCAGGCTCCAAGCTGTCAGCACAGAGCCTGACACGGGGCTCAAACTCATGAACTTTGAGATGAAGTCGGATGCTTAACCGACTGAGCCACCCAGGCGTCCTGGGAATGACCATTTTTAAGAAAATATGAAAGCAACTAAGTGAGGTTTGTTCTGTTTTGGGAGCTGTATTTTCCCAACAAATTTGGTTAACTTTTAACCTTTAATTCATCAACCATTTTTCTGCCCCATTCCTTCTCTGTCCTTTTTCTTCTAGAACTTCAATTACAAGTACGTTAAACTGCTTGATATTATCCCACAGGAAATTGTTAGGTTGGTGTT
>NC_043700.1:2320930-2360590 GCF_006229205.1 Suricata suricatta | reverse complement strand
CACTCATAGGTCTAACAGGAGAACAGGAGAAACCTAATGGAGGACCAGGGGGAGGGGAAGAGGGAAAGTGAGTTGGGGAGAGAGAGGGATGCAGAACCTGAGAGACTACTGAAATAGTCTGAAATGAACCTAGGGCTGAAGGGGGAGGGGGTGGGGGAAAAGAGGTGGTGGTGATGGAGGAGGGCACTTGTGGGGAAGAGCACTGGGTGTTGTATGGAAACCAATTTGACAATAAACTATTTTAAAAAATTAAAATTAAAATTAAAAATAAATATTAAAAAAAGTATTAGAGCCTGATGGGGACATTTAAGTACATGTAAAAAGGAAAAGTTTATGCAACACAAATAAAAATCTTTTTAAAACTCTTAAATGTAAAGAGCTTACATTGCTAATGCATTTCCATCATTTCAGATCATGTCTCCTTTGTTAGAAATCCAGTCCTTTAATCAGAGACTCATTGACTACACTTTTCAGATGGATATATCTTAGGAAGTTGCTTCGGTATAACTGCATCATTGGTTTTAGTTGCCTTAGGCACCTCTGAATCCTCTTTCCCCGGAGATGGTGATAAAGCCAACATTTTTTTCCAGGTAATAGACCTGCTGGGACAATGTTTATGATGAAAATAACAACAGCATCAGCTACCACATCTGCTTTTATGACTAACTAAGATGTCAGATTGCATTCCAGGAATCTTGCATGCACTGTGTTTAACCTTATAAAAACTGAGAGCAACTACCCTTAAGATACCCATTCTACAGTGAGGACACTACATGTCAAGAACTTGATTTGTTCGCTCACATTTACTTAAGTTGTGTGAGCCAAGATTCAAACCCAAACTACTTAACTCAGTTTAGCAGCCATGTTCCCAATACAGAGTTTTCCCTGAACAGGATAGGTATCCATAGACAGTACAGGAGTTTTGGAGTATCAGGCTCTTTTGTTATAAATCAAGTAAAAGAAAAATGATCTTTTGCTAAAAGGAGTCACACTAACCACATGTACCTGAAAAGAAAAGATGTATTTAAAAATTTTTAGCTAATTACCTATAAAGTATGTTGTTTCCATTCTGGTGACTGTAAACGTAAGCTCTTGTTCTCCTAGTGGAGATCCTACTGTATCATGGAGACATTAGTGCGAACACATATTAAAGCTAATGTCCAATCTTCATTTTCAGTTTCATGGGCATAACTATCAGTGAACGTGTCCCTGTCAGGGGAAAAAAAAAGTTAACCATGAATTTGATTTTGTAAAATATAATATTTGAGCAACTTTCTAAAATTTTATTTTATTTTATTGTGAGTCAGAGAGAGAGAGAGAGAGAGAGAGCATGAGTGGGGGCATAGCAGAGAGAGAGAGAGAGAGAGTACCAAGCAGGTCCTGCATTGTCAGACACGAGCTTGACACGGGGCTCCAACTCACGAACCATGAGATCATGACCTGAGCTGAAATCAAGAGTCAGACTTAAACGCTAACACACCCAGGCACCCCTATTTGAGGGACTTTATAAACATTAAAATGGCAGTGTTATCTTGGGTATTCTTACACTGACAATATATCTGTCTATAAATAAAATTTGAATATGTTCACCAATGTCTTGTGTGACAGGTGACATTTGAAAATTGCTACACAGATTTTAATGGCAGATATGATCAGAATAAAATGAGAACATGGTTGTCTGGTTGGTTTGCTAAATTAAGAATTGGATCCATACAAGTCTCTTCTATGTCAGGCTTTTCATTGTTATATCAAACAATAACTGTCACATATTCAATGAAGGATCAACATTTGTTGAATGAATGAGTAATCGTCTCGAAGGCTCCAGCCTCTGGGTTTTTGCAGAATGACATTTTGATGGATAGTGTAGCCATCACGAAACTTTTGGGTTTTAGACGTTAAATGTTAAATATCATCTGCTTCACTCTTGGTAAATAGATCCCATTTCAAATAACAAACAGAAAAATGCTGAAAGATCCGTGCTAGGAAGGACTGTGAGTTCACACCGGAAGAGAGCTGTGATGGAATCTTAGGTCTGTCATGGGCACAGACAGAGAAGCACCAGCGTGCATGCTTTGCCCTTGTCAGACACAATCAAGTCCATCCTCACAGTCAGAACGTTTTTCAGCACAATATGATCAGCGATTCCCAATGTGTCCATTACAGTGTCTTCTATGCTATGCAAATTTCATAGTCTGTTTACTTTTGTGGGGTTTTTTTTTTTTTGGTTTATACATATATTTTTGATAGTGTGTGTGTGTGTGTGTGTGTGTGTGTGTGTATAAGTGGGGGCAGGGCAGAGAGAGAGAATCCCAAATAGGCTCTGCCCTGTCAGCCCAGAGTTTAGTGTGCGGCTCGATCTCACAAATCATGAGATCATGACCTGAGCTGAAGTCAAGTGTTAGTCCCATGCTTAACTGATTGAGCCACCCAAGTGCCCCTGTTTTCTTCCATATTTAAAAAAAATTTTTTTAATGCTTTTTATTTATTTTTGAGAGACAGAGAGAGACAGCTGGAGCAGGGGAGGGTCAGAGAGAGAGGGAGATACAGAATCTGAAACAGGCTCCAGGCTCTGAGCTAGCTGTCAGCACAGAACCCGACGCAGGGCTCAAACCCACGAACGTGAGATCTGACCTGAGCCGAAGTCGGATGCTTAACCGACTGAGCCACCCAGGCGCCCCTCCATATTTTTTTTAAAAAGAGTTCATCTTTGTTCTGAGGCTAGATTCGAAAGTGAAACAACTGGATAGGCAGGAGCGTTTGTAAACATTCTGGGCGTTCTCAGAAACGGTCTCAGGACGCATGCTGAGATGAGCATCCAGCCCAAGTCACGTTCCTCCGGTGTCTACCTGCTGTGCATCAAGTGGGAGGGCTAAGGAGAAGGAAACAGCCTTTGTGATAAACAGACATGAGAACAAAGGTCAAGAAAACCCTACTATGGGTTAAAATCATCACCTCGGTCCACACCCAGCCCCCACTGAGCTTTCTGGGTTAAGAAATGTGCGAGGGGCATATGCTGGGCACAGAACTGCTGTCCAGCCTCCCATCATCGCCCATCGTCAGCAGGCGTCCTAATGCCTACGCAGACACTGGGATCATCTAGAGAGAACCGGAGCGTGCGGACTCTCCAAGGCCACGTAAAGCAGCTGCCATTGGATGGGGTAATGACGAGGAGACCATTCTACAGGCAGTTTAGGCGTCCTCATTTATATTCCCCAGCCATTGCTTATTTTCCAGCACCAATATCCTACCGATGTGAAATACGACCTGACTTGTCCATATTTTTTAAAAAATCAACTATTACATGAAGGGGGTGCCTTCTCAGTTGCTAATATCAGATAGATCCTTTTTAAAAATCCTTTGTTTAAATAAGATAAACATGTGAAATCCCAGAGAAGCAAGACTTGGAATATTCAGTGCTTTAATTCATCTTTTGATTTGTTTCGATGCACTTTAGGAAGAATCATATGAAAATAGAATTTTCACATTTGGAACTCATCAATAAAATAACAATATGAATCATAACGTAAGATACATATTAAACCTCTTCACAGTAATAGATGCTATTTTTAAAAAGTAAATCTGTCCTCTGTGACACTGATGACCTCATTTTTATCGGAGCTCACTCTCTTTGTGTGTCACTGTCACTCACAGCCGTGTCCTGTGGCAACCCCGGCACGCCCACCAATGGCATGATTGTCAGCAGTGATGGCATCCTGTTCTCCAGCTCGGTCATCTACGCCTGTTGGGAAGGCTACAAGACCTCGGGGCTGATGACTCGGCACTGCACAGCCAACGGGACCTGGACTGGCACCGCCCCCGACTGCACAAGTTAGTCACAGCTGTCACGTGGAATCAGGGACATCCCCAATGATTCCTACTTGGTTGAGAACAATTTATTTATTAAAGTTTTCTATTGTCTTTTTTAATGCATGGAGAAGAAAAGAATCATGTATTTGATATGATGACTATTTATTAGTTTTAGATCTTTCTTCACTTTCTTATTTATATGGTTGAAATTTCTTTTAATGTTTAAAAGAAACATTTTTGAGAGAATGGGAAAGATTGCATGAGTGCAAACAGGAGATGGGCAGAGAGGGGGACAGAGAATCCAAACTGGGCTCTGAGCTGTCAGCACTGAGCCTGACGGGGGGCTGGAACTCACAAACCACAAGATCATGGTCTGAGCCAAACTCAGATGTTTAACAGCTGAGCCACCCAGGTGACCCTGAAACTATTTTCATTGGCCAGTGGGTTGGACATTGGAAAATTGGGGGCAGAGAAAAGTTCGCATTAGTGAACATATTCAAACTAATTTATAGACAGTCCTCTCTAGAACATTTCATGTGCAGAGAAATAAGTAAAATGTTTATTCTCTGACCACAGCCGTTGTGTCTTTCCTTAACTTCATGGTGGGATTACACACGGTGCATAACTAAGGACTGGACAGCAGCCGGCATCCACACAGCCAACCACGATCACACAGAAACAAGCGGTTCCAAACACCATGTCCCGACAGCCAGTCTATAACTTCACCCATCAGAACACAGTACTGCTGTAACAATTCACCACTGAATCACTTTGGTTCTTTTTTTTAAGTTTAATTTTTCATTTACTTTGAGAGAGAGAGAGAGAGCGAGCAAACATGGGAGGGGCAGAGAGAGAGGGAGAGAGAGAATTCCAAGCAGGTTCCATGTGGTCAGCATAGAGGCCGACATGGGGCTCAGACCCACAAACCATGAGATCATGGCCTGAGCCAAGATCAAGAGTCAGAGGCATACCTGGCTGAGCCACTCAAGCGCCCCATCACCTCATCACTTTGAATATCAGCATAAGGGGAGTAAGATGAACAGAAATCATAATGAATTCATTTAATAGTAATTTAACTTTTCTAATATTTTTTGTCTTCTGCTCATTAGTTATAAGCTGTGGGGACCCAGGTACACTGGCCAATGGCATCCAGTTTGGGACGGATTTCACCTTCAATAAGACTGTGAGCTATCAGTGTGACCCCGGCTATCTCATGGAGCCTGTCACGTCAGCCACCATCCGTTGTACCAAAGACAGTATGTGGAACAGCAGCAAACCCATCTGCAAAGGTCTGTGCCGCTGTCTTTCTGTCCTTGCTCGTACGTGCAGAAGTATTTATTGAATTACGTCTCACTGCATTTGCAAATATAAGCATTTGTGGCGTCCTCTGTGTGCTAGGAATTCTCCTGAACTCATTTGCAAATAAAAATACGTGCCTTTTCTTAATACATTAATCTCAGCTTTCCAGATGGGAAAACAAACTCGCAGAGAGACTTAGTAAATGGCTCAGTATACAAACCAAGGCCGGGAGACATCGGCTCTCAAATGACAGGCTTACTACCTTTAAGTCCGTATTTTGAATCCTGGTGTTTTCGTCTCTCTTGGTAAACATGTTAACCCCTTATTAAGGCTGACGGCAGGTATGCTGGGGAAGTATAATTGTAGGGCTTTAAACTCCACTTAGAGAGAGAAGCCAATCATCAAATGATGGCAGAGAACGTTGGTCCCATGATGTTCTGTGGGGTTCGGACACCAAGCCTGAAGATGCCCCACAAATATAGAGGTGGTAGAAAAGATCCAGGACTCCCCAGGGAGACCAGGGCCGGGAGGCACCAGTGGATGTGGCTTGGTCAATGTGGCGGAGGGTGGGGTGCTAGTTTCTGGGACGCCATGTGCTTTTGTAGACTTTTGTTCCCCTTTGAATAGCCAGTGCAGTGTAAGGAGCTCCGTGGCCAGCCGGGCCCTTCCAGAAGAGACCACTCTCCCCCTCTGAACTTGTCTGGGGCTAGTCACCTCCTCACCTGATTCTGTGGAACCACATCACTCATTACCCTTCCCTCCTGGGGGACTTCTCACTTGATATCCCTTGTCAAGAGCACATGTCTCCCAAACCCCTAACGTGTGGACTCTCAAGAAATATTGGTTGAGAAAATGAGTAGATGAAAGATAGAAGAACAGCTATTTCCAACTGCTGACTGTGCATGAGTGACGGCATGTGTGACCGTCTGCCTGTGTGAGGGTGTGTGAGTGAGCTCGCAGAGGACAATGCAGGTGGGGGTACACAGGTGAGTCCCTTCTGCTGCCTTCTGTCACTGGCAAGCCTCCTCCAGTGTGAAAAATCCAGAGAGCTCTTGGATCTTCCAGGAAGCTTTTCTGTCACACCCCAGCCCCTGCACTTTAGGGTAATGGCTAGACTCCAAGGGGGCTACGTGGGGCTGCGCCAACCACTCATCACCCGTGAGGTCTGCGTCCTTGCTCAGGGCCCATCATCAGCTCGTGGCTGATACGACACACTGGGAAGCTGCTCCACAGACTCTTCCTGACCATGGAAGTGCTTGTGTCTTAATTATTTGGCAAATGGATCTACAGCTGATGTCTTTCAGATATTACATGCTATCTTTATATTTTAAAAAATGCAGAGTCTACCAACTGTAGGTACAAATCCAAAAGTTTGTACCATGTCATATAAGCGAGCCTTGGTCTGATTTGTTGTTGGGAACCATCATGAAAAGACATACATTAGATAGGAGTGTCTCTTCCCTTCTTGGCCTTGTACTATGGAGAATGTCATGTTCAATCCTGCTTTCTCCCACCGTGTGACACTTTGGGACTTCACGGTGCTCTTAGTCCTTGATCTAAATTAGTGGAGGAATATTGGAGAAAGCCTTTATGACTTCGATGCGCTGTCTCCCTCAATCATTCTTGTCTCGAAACAACCCTGCATAGATGGGGGTAGAACTGACACGCGGGTCCCTGGCTCTAGCGGCACGCTCACCCGGTCTGTTGTTGGGCACAGCGGTCACCTGTGGCCCGCCGCCCCCCGTGCGGCACGGGAGAGTGGAGGGCGCAGACTTCCGGTGGGGCGCCAGCATCAGCTACAGCTGCGTGGACGGCTTCCAGCCCTCCCACTCGGCCATCCTGTCCTGCGAGGGCCACGGCGTGTGGAAAGGGGAGGTGCCACAGTGCCTGCGTAAGTGCCCGCCAGTCCCACGGGGCCCTGGGAGGGACAGCAGCCGCTCGGCCCTCCGAGCCCTGCCAGCACGTGCCTGCTCCCCCCAGACCCCAGGCCTTCCCTCGGTCTGTCCGGGTGGGTGGTCGTCCCCCCAGACCCGGGGCGCCCCTTGGTCTGTCGGGGTGGGTGGTCATCCCCCCAGACCCCAGGCCTTCCCTCGGTCTGTCGGGGTGGGTGGTCGTCCCCCCAGACCCGGGGCGCCCCTTGGTCTGTCGGGGTGGGTGGTCATCCCCCCAGACTTGGGGCCGTCCCTTGGTCTGTCCGGGTGGGTGGTGGTCACCCCCAGACCCCACCCACCCCTTGCTCTGTCCGGGTGGATGGTGATCACCCCAAGACCCCGGGCCACCCCTCGGTCTGTCCGGGTGGGTGGTCGTCCCCCCCAGACCCCGGGCCACCCCTTGGTCTTTTCGGGTGGGTGGTCGTCTCGGGCCAGACTCGGGCCGCCCGTCGGTCTGTCGGGGTGGGTGGTGGTCCCCGATTAGACCCCGGGCCGCCCCTCGGTCTGTCCGGGTGGGTGGTGGTCCCCGAGGCGTGCAAACCCCGTCCCACCCCAAGGGGCGCCCGGGTGGCGCTGCCCGCGCTGACCGTGCACTTCTCCCGCAGCTGTGCTCTGCGGGGACCCCGGCACCCCTGCGGAGGCGCGGCTCAGCGGCGACAGCTTCACCTACAGGTCGGAAGTCTTCTTCCAGTGCAGACCCCCCTTCCTGCTGGTGGGCTCCTCCCGGAGGACCTGCCAGGCGGACGGCACGTGGAGCGGCACGCAGCCCGCCTGCATCGGTGAGACCGCGGCCCGGGGGTGCGGGAGGGGTCGTGCGCAGCCCGGCGGCCACTCCGGTGGGATCCCGCAGACCACCCCGGGGTTGCGGTCAGGCCTTGTCTCACTGTCTCCACCTCAAGCAGCAGCAGCATTCCTGCAGGGACAGCTAGTTTGCTGGACACTACTCCTGCCCTTCTCCAGAGCCGCCGCCCCGGGAAGGTGGCCTGGCTGTTGTGTGGGGGCCGGTCTGTGGCCCGGGTGGGTCCCCAAGGACCCCCGTGCCAGCAGTGCTGGAAGGAGTCGGGCACGGGTGTTCTGGTGACCTTGGGACATGACAGAGAGACTTAGGAGTCAGGAGGCGCTTTCCACATGATTAAAGCCCTGACTTCTTATGCTGCCTTTCTGTCTCCTAGGAAGGATTCAGATACAGGCTGTACTTGTCACAAGTCACATTCTCAGCGGCACAGAAACATTACCCTTTACTTCTATTAAGAGCAATCTTCTTTCCACCTCTCGGCTCCAGACTCCGGTTTATTGATGGGTTAATTTTTTCACCAGCTGCACGGAGCCGAGGAGTCGAGGTTCTGCGTCTTTTCTACGGTCATGGTTTCTAAGAAATGGACTGATTGCTGCTTACACACAAACACCTTCAGAAATTACCTCCTTGAACCACCGCCTCTTTCTTTAAATAAGAGACACGTTTACTGTTTTTCATTTATGTTTTTACCTTCATATACAGTTTATTGTCAAGTTGGTTTGCACATAGCACCCAGTGCTCTTCCACAAGTGCCCTCCTCCATGCCCGTCACCCTCTTCCTTCCCCCCTTCGGCCCTCAGTTCGTTTTCAGTGTTCAAGAGTCTCTCCTGATTTGCCTCCCTCCCTCTCCCCAACTCTTAATCCTCTTTCATTTAAACTGCTGCTACACGGCTATGATTTCTGTACTAAGGAATGGTTTTCTTCCCTCTAATAGGTTAGTGTCTCTTGAAAACAATATTTTTTATAAGGTAGCTACTTTTTTTTAATTTAATGTTTTTTATTTAGATTTAAGAGATACAGCATGAGCAGGGGAGGGGCAGAGAGAGAGGGAGACACAGAATCAGAAGCAGGCTCCAGGCTCTGAGTTGTCAGCACAGAGCCCGACATGGGGCTCAAACCCACGAACCGTGAGGTCATGACCTGAGCTGAAGTGGGATGTTTAACCGACTGAGCCCCCCAGGTGCCCCTAGCTATTTTTTTTATATAAGCATCTAGAGAGCAGCAAATTATAAAGCTACACACTCCTCATTGCTCAAGCCCTACATTTTTTGGGGGGAGAAATGTTACTTTTAGTCTACCATATGCCTCAATTTTGAAGCATTAAATATATTTCTCATTTTGAAGTCTCAAGGAAAATTAACTCAAGAAATTTCCAATCATGTAGTGGATAACTGAAAGAGATGGCCACTAATGGAGTCCTTAAGGACCAAGGGATCATAATAATTATTGAAGATCGTGTGTTAGTGACCAACCATATACTAGGTTCGACCAGAAAATGGAAAACAACGTTTATTCTGATACAGAAAATAATACACAGAGCAACTTAGAATCTGATAAAGGACTAAAGAGTAATATGTAAAGACGTAAGTCCAAAAAGAAAATGAAAATGGCAATTTTCTTTGATTTTTAACTTTCATGCAAAACATCTTACACATTTGTCAAAACATAATCTTCTCAATTTTTTTAATGTTTATTCATTTTGAAAGAGAGAGAGGGAGGGAAAGAGCAGGGGAGGGATGGAGACGGAGAGAGGATCCCAAGCAGGCTCCGTGCTCAGCTCAGAGCCTGATGCGGGGCTCGATCTCAGAACTGTGATATCATGACCTGAGCCAAAATCCAGAGCTGGGCACTTGACCAGCTGAGCCACCCAGGCGCCCCGATTTCTTCAAATTTGTATGACCTTTGAGTAAAAAGGTAGAATCCCTGGAGTAACTGTATCTGTCACTCTTTGTTTTGTTTTGTTCTTAATGTGAACTTCAGATCCTGCACATAACAGCTGCCCAGACCCTGGCACCCCACACTTTGGAATACAGAACAGCTCCAGAGGATATGAGGTATTCCATTTTTATGTCATCCCGTTTCTCTGTAAGTATGAAATGTAACTGATGCTCGAACCTACATGCACGGGTTCGTGCACCTGATTCACTGGGTACCTGCTGAAGCCCATTCACTCAGAGAGGATTTCCGCGCGACATGTCAGCTGTCAGGACGGGACAGTTGTCACGCGGCCGCAGTTGTCATGTTGGTTTGTACTTGAGACTTTGCATAATGGGATGTGTTCTGTTTGCTGGGCCAGCATGTGGTTCTCCAGGGCACGGTCACTGAATCGCCACATGTAACAACACCGTGTTTAGCAGCCTGATATGCGAATATTACATTTTAGAGACAAAAAAAAAAGCAGAAGAAAATGCATTCAGCCTCCAAAGGTAGCAAACTTGCTCTGAGGTATTTCTTTTCCGTGTCATCTCTATGCAGTATTTGCATACTCCACGTCACATCTGACGTTCATTTGGCTTTTTAAATAAAAAGTACATTAACCCTTTAAGTAGTGTTAGAGAGTACCTAAAAATGGAAGGCAACGGATCTTGAAATAATATGTTTCCAGCATCCTAAGTAATCACGTGACGTCACAGGTGAGTGAGATGGTTGGAAAGCCACAGTTAAGTATGCGTAGTGTGTTCAAGTTGGAGACTCCATTAATTTAGAATAAAAAGTCTGTTTTCTTCAGCCTCTTCAACCAAGTCTGTCCTGAAACCTAGAATATTCTGTTTTGGTTGGCTCTAACACACAGTGGCTCCTTCCTGATGGCATTCCTACAGCACCCCCCCCAAAGGAACTTATCATGGTTCCTATTAGGTAAAATCTGGCATATTTTATATTCGGCATCAAATGTGGCTTAATCCTCAGGTAGATACTTTCTGGTGTATATAAATGCCACGTATATGGCAATACCTGCAAACACTATACCGAATAATGCTCTCACTAACTCTCCACTGGTTCTTAATCTCCCCTCAAAGAACCGACGTGAGGTCCACATTTAGTGACATTCAGCATTCAGCAACATATCCCTGTGACCTATGTTAAGAAGTCAATAAGGATGGACAAATGTCTCGCTCCTCTGAGGACAGCATCAAGTTACATTAACAAGAATGATAGATTAGATCCCAAAGCAAGATTTGCCAATCGTTTAAAGACACGGGTGCCATCTTCTAAGGAGATGGCCGACCCTATCAGAGAAATCCCCCCAAAATGTTTTCTTCCTTTCTCATCAGGACACATTAAGTTGTGACTGTAACAGAATTTTGTGTGTTTCCTTCAGCTCTACGTTCCGAAACACTCATGCAGAGTGAGGCGCTGCAGTTTTAGAACATCCCGCGTCACGCTGTGTTTATTACGCAATTTAAATACTACCCTCCAGTCTCCAGCTTGCCATGTCCCATCAATTCGTAAATGCCAGGTTAATTCACAGTGATCAATCTGGAGTGGCCAGGGAACTTCTGCCAAATGATATTTATTGAGAAGGACATCGTGTTTTCCTCCAATCACTGTGTGATAGAGGCTCTGCGTTATCTTCTTGCTAGTAAATAACGGAGCGTATTTGCCAGAGGAGTGACTGGGGTCAGCGACATGCTGACGAGGAAATTCGGTGGAGGCGATTCCTGATAGGTGGTGGGTTAGCCTTTTCCCATCTCTGCATCTCAAGTCCGTTATTCCTTTGCAGTTTAGATAAATGTGAACGTTTTTTCTGTATAAATTCTGGTCTCTACCTTTAGGTGCCAGTGGTGAGGAGCAGCTTTTTAGTTTTTTTCCTGACCTGCCTCATCCCGGTTCAGTGTGGCGACTATTGCACCACGTTTTGCTCATAGTTATTCTTCCCCAAATCCCACTGAGGGAGGTGGGGACTGACCCAGAAGGGAAGACAGATGTAGAGGAATTCAGGAACGGCTTTGAATCCGAAGAGAAGGCATCAGGGCGCACTCTTCACCTGTGACCTTCCCTGGCTTCATCACGAATGCCTTAGGAACCCACTTGGTTCCATTCCGAGCTCCAGGGTACACGGAGCTCCCCGCCAGCGGTACACCACCTCTCCACGAGCTCATTTATTTTTCCCTTTCCTGTTCTCCCCAACCTGCATGTCCCAAGTTTAAGTGATCAGTGATGAGGGAAGATCATTGATTCCCTTCAACACATGACCGTCACTCATCCACAGAAAACATGTTTCCAGACCACTGGGAACCTTCCCTTTGGGGCACTTGCAGTTACGTTAGGGAAGGAGATAAATAGGCATTTCCAGGACATTGCAGTACCACGTGTATGATGCATTCTTGGAAGGTCAGGAAAGAATGTGCAGAAGGGAAAGTTAGCAAACGATGGAGAATTAAGGGAGGGGAGGAGGCTGGCTTGTGAAGATCCCCTGGGAAGATACTCCGGTATGCAGGTGGTATTAAAGAGTTCAAATATCTGCAGCTTCAGGAGGGCAGATTGAGCTTTGAGAGATTCTACCACAGAGCCGGAGCTGGCCAATGCCCAGAAGTGTTACCAAAACTAGACAACACCAACACTTAACTAGGAGCAGCAGGACAGAATGGAAAAGGGAAAACAATGAACATTACAATCTTTTGACCCAAAGGGCTAAAAAGAAAGAGAAAAAGGATACTTTTCGTTCCCCAAATAAAGTCCCCCTTCAATGACCACAGTTCTCTGTGCCCACCTGTGTGCACACCTCGTGCCTCGAGCCACCGAGCCTTCACACGCAACTCAGTGTCCACGTTGGTTCGCCCAATGGCCTGATATGTCCCTCGTGTATCTCACCCCAGAAGGTGACATCCAGCATGGTGGCGTTGGGCCCTGTGCCTGCGCTCCGCCTCTGAAGCCCGTGTCGGATTTCCTCTCCAGGTGGGAAGCACGGTGTTTTTCAGGTGCAGAAAAGGCTACCACATCCAGGGTTCTACGACTCGGACTTGCCTTGCCAATCTAACCTGGAGCGGAATACAGACGGAGTGTATACGTAAGTGTGGTTTCCTCCACCGCGCCCGCCACAGCCTATTTATCCTCCAATTTCTGGGAAGCATTTGCTCCCAAGGGAAATAAGGAGGAACCGCCTGCTTCCCGTTTGTTTGATCATTTTTCATTCCCTGAGCCAGAATGTCTCAGAGTTTGAGTCCCTAAACCAGCAGCCTCGGCATCACCGGGGAGTCGGGGCGTAATTAAGATTCTCAAGCCGCAGCCCCAGACCTTGGGAATCAGAAACTCGGGGGCTGGACCTGGGCGGGGAGCAAAAAGGAGGGACAGCTCTGCAGGTGACACGGGGACACACTAAAGTCAGAGAGCCCAGCCTAAACCAAACACGAGTGGATGACATCAGTAACACTCGCAGAGAGAAAGCTTTCTTATCCATGCTATTGTTCTTCTAGAGTTTTTCCATTGGATTATTAAAGAGGGGGCAAAATGGGTCATGGAACATGTCACGATGGTAATAGAAACATGTTAAATGTTATTTTTTTTTATTTTAGAGAGAGCGCACAAGTAGGGGAGAGGGCAAGGGAGAGAGAGAGAAAATCTCAAACAGGCTCCAAGCTCAGTGCAGAGCCCAACATGGGGCTTGATCCCACAACATCATGACCTGAGCCAAAATCAAGAGGCGGACACTCAACTGACTGAGCCACCCAGGAGTCCCTTAAATGTTATTTTTGAAGTCCATATGAATCGATCTTTCAAATTGCTTCTTAGGATCAAATTTTATTTTGTGACCTAATCATGAAAAATAGAAAAAATATTGTAGAACGATTCATAACTCAGTATTTCACCCTGTATCAGTTTAATGAAATACACACTCTTAATCTTATTTTGTTAAAAAAATAGAATGTTATGAAAAATTCTCTTAATAGTGTATAAGATGTGATTTTTGCATATTTATCAGTTTTTCAGATGTATATTTAATTCAAAGCTATCATCTATAATACTTTAGCCAAATTATATGTGTAGATATTATGTACACACAGATATGCATATCTATGTGTATATATATTTGCATGTAGACATGAATGTGTATGTGTGTATATACAATCACACATGTGTGTTTGTGTCTGTGGATCTTGGAGCTTGCTAATATCAGGTCTTCATATGTTGAAAGTTCACTGAAGCATAAAATATTATGCATTCACAATTTTAATGTTGTCACTTGTTTTACAATCATCTGTGAAGTCCATTTCTGGAGGCATATGTAAGAGGTGACTTGAGATTTAAACATTGCAATCTTACTTACTCCTAAATTAGATTTGAAGAGAAATAAGAATCCATAACATTTCACACTTAGCTTTCTAAACACAAATCAAATTTTTACCAAAATTAACTATTTATTTAACTGAATAACAGGCTTGTTAGCTGCCACCAGACAAAAATCAAGGCATATGCTTTTTTAGTGGGGGGGGAGAAGTCCGGGGGGCTCAGCTGGGTGACTGACTCTTGATTTCAGCTCAGGTCATCATCCCAGGGTCCGTGCAGAGTGTGGGAGCTGCTTGGGATTCTCTCTCCCTCTGCCCCTCCCCCTCTTGCACATGTGCGCTCTCTCTCTCTCTCTTTCTCTCTCTCTCTCATAAAAATTAAAGGGGTACCTGAGTGGCTCAGTTGGTTAAGCATTCAGCTCTTGACCAGGTCAGATCCTGATCTCATGGTTCATGGGTTCAAGCTCTGCATCAGGCTCTACACAGTCAGTGCAGAGCCTGCTTGGGATTCATTCTCTCTCTCTCTCTCTCTCTCTCTCTCTCTCTGTGTCTCTCCCTCTTTCTTCCCCTTTCCCTCCCTCCCTTCCTCCCTTTCTTTCTGCCTCTTCCCCACTCATCTGCTCTCTCTCTTTCTCTCGCTCTCAAAATAAATAACTTTAAAATAAAATAAAATATACATTTTAAAGAAGTATATTTCTAAACATGTACCAATCTGTGTGCATTTAGCTTATAGGAATGGTCTTTTAAGGAAATGTGACATATTATTTATCTTAATAGTATATCAGAAGTAATCTGTTTATTTCAACGCTATGATTTATATTGTAAATTTCTACGTGTAGTTATTCACACATTTACACATAGAGAGGGAGATTAGAGAGAGAGGGAGGGAATGAAAGAGAGAAGAAGGAAAGGATAGGTAGAGAGAGCTGGCGAATCCCAAAGTTTCATGATGTTGAATGTTTCAGAGAATATTGGGGATATTTAAAGATACCGTATTCTCAATTTTAAGTTCTAAACTAATTTTGCAGCTATTTCCAGATGTTGCAATATTCCCTTCTTTCTTTAGACTCTAACTCTTTCTTGAACAAAGCGTCAGTCTTTCCTAACAGAACGCCTGCCGTTTCAGCCCACGCCTGCAGACAGCCGGAAACGCCAGCCCACGCGGACGTGCGAGCCATTGACCTCCCCACCTTCGGTTACACCTTGGTGTACACCTGCCACCCGGGATTCTTCCTCGCGGCGGGCTCTGAGCACAGGACGTGTAAAGCAGATATGAGATGGACAGGAAAGTCACCTGTCTGTAAAAGTAAGTCACTGATGAGGGCGTGAATGCCCCTCCCCGCCACGCAAAGAGGAGCATCCGCCACCCAGCGGGCCGGCTGCGGGTTGTGAGGTCCATAAGTAACAGCATCATACGGAAGTGATGTCAGTCACCCAGCTGAATCTGTGCTTCGTGTGGCGAGCTGTGTGTGTGAACGTGTGCGTAGTAAGTGTTTGGTACAATGGAGGCGTAGTCTTCGTAGACCTGCAGGTTTTATCTGCTATTCACACTTCAAGCCAGAGAAAAAGGCTGTTTGGTCAAAGAAAATCATCATGAGTAAAAAGGCCAAAGATGCACCATATTTTTGGAAAATGTATTTTTTAAATTAAAATGGGAAATTTCACCAAGGATAGGTGAATATGTAAATTACGCTATTATTTTTAAGACCACAAGCTGTTTGGTGGTGGAATATAACATTTGTGTATTCTTTACATTGGGTCAAATTACGAAAGCGATTAGTGTGAAAACGATGCCTTAATGACCCCCAAATTTGTGTATTTACAAATGGGAGTCCTACGTCAGGGTCAGACTTGATGATGGACGAACTTTCGGATTCCCCACCAAACCCAGGTTACATGCATCCAATACGGCACACGAGCATGAACAAAAACCACGGAGTGTGATAACATCTGTGACTTCAGTTTTACTTTCTTGGAGCCTGTTTCTGTTTCTCAAATTAAGAATTCTTAAGACCTCTATGTCTCCCTTGCCCTTGTCCATCAGAAATAGAAGCATACAAACTTTAGAAAGGTACTTGTAGTTCGATGCAGAACTATAAATGCTAAGAGATGTTAAGTCCAACGTGATAGACCAAATTAAGCATTCTGCAAGGGAAACAATTTGGTGTTATTGCATATTTATCGATTTGTGCTTCATTGATCTGGGTGAGGACGTGGAAAGTCCAGAGAGGCTTTGAAATCTTAGTTTCTACGCGGCCTGCCGGTTGCGGCCAGCACACCCCAAAGATGACAGAGACAGGGATGACCATGGACACAGACCACCCTCGTTTGCAAGGCTCTCTGTTGTACCACACCACACGGGCGTGCACTCGTGACAGCTGCACTGGCTTTCAGCGTTAAGCTCCGGTTTTTGACAAACACAGAGGCTATTCTGCTGTGAACGTAGGGGTTTCGGATGGATATGTATCACTATTCCTATCTTGTGCCTTCAGGCAATCTGGAGACAGGAAAATTGCTTCAATTTGACATTTTTTCAAACTTACTCAAAAATAAATGTTTTTTTAAAGTGATAATTTGTCTTTTTACTTGTAGGTAAAGGAGTGGGAGAAGTTAATGAGACAGTTACTAAAACTCCAGGTTTGTATTCCAGAACAGTCCTAGATCTCAACCGCATAAGCGATTTGTTCTCCTCTCTGTACAGGGAAACAGATCTTAACGTGCAGACTCCCGACCCCACGAGGCCGTGAGCGGGTTAGGGTTCCAGCGACCTGCCACACTGAGCCCACGCACATTTCTCTTTCTGCCGGGACGGTGGTTTGTTAGCGGAATGACAACACTTCACTTAAGACAGAAGCCCGCGGCGTCATCACACACAGCCTTTATCAAAAGGCGCCTCGGGCATTGTGTGGGCAGAAACAGCCACGAACTACCAGTCGTAGAACGTGATATAATGGAGAGCCTTATAAAGAGGGTGCGATCCTTTCCTCTAAACAGGAAGCTGAGGCAAATGAGGCATGGTGCCATCAGCTTTACCTGGAGCACATGAGATGTGACGCTCCGTGTTCAACCCCCAAGTGTCTCCATAATCCAGGCATCCACTGCCTCCCAACATGTATAACATCGCTTTTTGTTGTATGCGGTGCCTTGCTAAATGCGTCACACAGAAAATCAGAAAGATGCAGTCCTATTTCCTAAATGAGATGCTTACTGCTCCAAATCGTCTGTTATAAATGTAGGGACAATTTTAATCATACATTGTGTCCCCAACTTATTATGTGAGTCAACCATTATTTTTAACAGATAAAGAAAACTTGTGTAAATATAGAAGGTCATTTCCCTAGTGTTTTCTTTGTTCGAGCATTAAAACTGATTTTTTAGGCAGGAAGGTCTATTCTGACATCAAATGCGGAAACTGCTGTGTGGAACGTTCTTAAGTCACAACGCTGTGTTAAAACACTGCGGTCTCAGCTGAGGTCAATGTCCCGCCATGATCACAGGAATTTTTTTCAGTGTGCACCGTGAAGTGTAAAAACTACTTCTGAAAATCGTTCTGGATTATTCTATTTCAAAGTTATTTACAAATTGAAGTCAATAGTCTCTATCCAGGCAGCAGTGGAAGGAAACACAATCTGTTGCTGTGATGGTGTGTTTGTTCTGTTTTTGTTTGCTTATTTTTTGTTTCAGATGTTGAAATACTTGCATACGTTATTTTGAAGGTGCATCCATCTTCATCAGTCCACCTTCTCTCATTCCCTCCGAAGGGACCGGCTAATGGCCGTTCTCTGTCGAGGTAGCGCGTCTTACCACACCTCCACTTCCGGTCATTGTGTCACACTGCACAGCAGATCGGATGAGAAGGGCCCCAGAGATCACCGCCACCTCCTTGCTGATGGCCGTGTTGAGACACTGGTTACACCTCACTGCACCCCGTCAGGCATGACCGGCTCCTCCCATAGACCACCGAGAGCCCCTCGTCCCTGACGGGCTGGAACAAGCACAGTCATAGCTCAGCTCAGGGGGTGCATTCTCATTTAGGGCAAAAAATCCTGACACTACTCAAAGCCTGTTAATTTTAGTAAAGGAAAATACAGTTCTTTTTAGCTTTGCCTGTCCAAACTGGGCCCCAAAACTGCCACCGATGGACGGGCACAAATGTTGAATGCCCCTTATCAATAAGCAGATGTGCGACATGTCCATGTTGGTGTCATAGTTTTGAACCTTCTTATAAAAAGCGTTGAGGGTGCTGAGAGCCACGGGAAGGGCCGACACTCTCCTTCATGAGCACCTCCATGGCTGGGCTCCATTTCATAGGCATAACTGAACTGGGAAGACAGGGTGATGACCAGTTGCACTGGAAGGGGGTACATGAACATGACCATAGTCTATGTGTGTCCTAGAAATTGGTTTCTGCAAGTGGATTTGCTAAAAAAAAATTACATAGGGAGAAATGCATCTTTACATGCATACTTGGCATTTGACATCTTTGCCTCTGACTTTCTTAGTGATCCAGGGATACTTGTCACAAGAATAGAGGGGCATGGGTGGGGTGGGCTCTCCTTGAGAGAGAAAGACCTGCAGCCCCAGAGCACCTGTGTGGCTATGAACTGGGTGAACACCCTTTACTGGTGCTTTGATGTGCAACCTTTCTGAGGGCAGGGGGTCCATGGCAGGTGAAACATGACCTCTCTGAGCCTTCTGAGTCTTCCAGAGGGCCTACCTGGATGTTAATGAAAAATCAGTCATAATTTCCTGGGTCAGTCTAACATCTTATTATTAGACACAATAACCTCACCTCGTATCAGTCGCTCTGAGTCACCACACCCAATGGCCTTGGCACATCCATTAAAACAGGACCGCTTCGGCACCTAAAGTAATTCTCCCACAAATTAAGGCAAGAACGTGGGTGTGCATCTCACAGAAATCTCCCTCCCCATTCCATTTCCATCGCATACACACTGTGGAGGGCGTGGGCTAGGCCATGTCTGTCCTCATCACCGCCATGATCTGTGATCTCTCCTGCAACACGTATTATGCCTCTATGTTGTGAAATATCTAAATTTATTTTTTTCTGTGTGAGCTAACATTCCTCTGGTTTTTCCCCCCACAGTTCCTTCAGATGTATTTTTTATCAATTCAGTGTGGAAGGGATATTATGAATATTTAGGGAAAAGACAGCCTGCAACTCTAACAGTTGACTGGTTCAATGCAACAAGTAGTAAGGTGAACGTGACCTTCCTTGAAACCTCGCAGGTGGAGCTGAAATTGACAGGTAGGCCCTGAGGAGTTTTCCTTTTACTGAACAGAGATTGTGCGCGGAAGCAGACCCTTTGCCTCCTCCCAGAGTGGGGAGCTAACCTTTATTAAATGCTCTTTAAAATTGCGTGGGCTTTGCATAAGCTACATCTCATGGGATCCTCTCGATAATGGTGGTAGGTTGTGTTCTTGTGTTTAAAGATTACAAAACCAGTACAGAAAAGCTCATTAGTTTGCTGGAGACTGTGCATGGGCCATACTAAGTCAAAAATGTAAGAGTTAGGTCCAGGTCTGCTGTCTCCAGACTTCACTCTGTCATTCCTTGTCTTCAGCTCACGCGCCTCATGAGATTTGTTTTCATCCTCCTCCTGTTAAAACAACAGCTCTGATTTATATGCCAGACCCCATTTTACATTCTTAACATACATTGTCTTTCTCATTCTTACGTCAATCCTATGATATCAGCATCCTTACCAGACATGTTCTTTACTGTAAGAGAGAGAGAGAGAGAGAGAGAGACTCAGGAAAATGAAGCCTCTTTCGTAAGGTGATATGGTAGAGGTAGAATTTGAACTCGGGAATCAGGATTTCAGCATTCTGAACCTTAAGCCAACACTCTTAAACAAGAAGAGTATCACCTTTATGACTCTATAATGTCTTTTTAAATTTTTTTCATTTATTCCACTTCTTACAACTATGTGTCACTCTGGGGGTGGGGATTTTCTCTGAGCGATTCACAAGGCCCAGCCCTGGGCCTGGACACCGAGAGGCCCCGAAAGGCACCTGCTCTTCCTCCAGTCACTGGAAAGTATGGTGGCAGGTCAAGATCCCCCCTTCTTCACAGTCCCCTTTCCTACTTCCTGAAAGTAGAAAACGTCTAAATGGACATACTGTGGATTCAGGAAAAGCGAGATCATTTCCACTCCAAGGGGCTTGACAGGCACGTATCTGTGACCCCCGATCTCACAGCCACACAAGACTTCACACATCGAACCTGTACGTGGAAAAGCGATTCAGGCCACGTGCTTAAATATACCTGGTGTCAAAATCAACCCGGGAATGCTTTTAAATATCCAGATTCCTCAGCCTTCCCCAGCCTCTCCGGCTAATCTTTCTCTTGGTGGAGTTTGGATTTATTCTGTACTGCAAGAAGAGGGAGGGGCGAGGAGGGGAGAGTGTGCAGAGCCAGCCGAAGTCACAGGGATGCTCTGTCAGGGTGGGGGGGAGGGGGGTGGCTGTTTGATCCGCTTACCACGGCTCACGGGTGTGTATTTCATGACCTCTGCCTACAGCGTGTGGCCCTGGGGCTCAGAGGTTACAGGGTGAGTCTGAGGCCAACAGCACGGAGGAAGACCAGCCCAGAAGGAGGCCTGGGGCAGTCCCTCTTATCAGATGGGCCAGACTGTGCCCCTCCGCCCTGTGCACTGGCCAGCGGGCACCGGGCCCTGGGACAGCAGAGACTTGCTTCTCTAATTTGGTTAGCAGTTAGTCTATGTTAGTAGTTCACTGCCGCGTTCTCTGGAACTAGCAGCGTGATCTTCCTTGACCCTGTGTTCTCGGCACAGAGGATGTTTCAGTTTTATATTTTTATTTAATTCTTGATTGTTTACTTACCTATTTCCGCCATTGGGAGGGGGGTGAGCTCTGGCTGTAAGCGCACTCCCGAGTCATGCCGTGTCCCCTCGTCTCTGGGCCATACTGCCATCTGTCATCCCGGCTGCCTCACAGGAAGCTGAGACGTGTGGCTGTGGAGTCTGTCCTGCCCAGAACCACACTGGCTAATCAGGGATGCTCCGCACTCTCCGTTCACCATGCTGTTCCCTCTATATTTGGAAGTAGCCATGTTTAGGGGCACGGGGTGGCTCAGTTGTTACATGTCCAACTTCGGTACAGGTCCTGATCTTTTGGCTCTTGAGTTCGAGCCCTGCATGGGGCTCTGTGCTGACAGCTCAGAGCCTGGAACCTGCCTCAGATTCTGTGTCTCCCTCTCTGCCCCTTCCCCACTCATGCTCTCTCTCTCTCTCTCAATAATAAATAAACATTAAAAAAACCCAAAGAAGTAGCCATATTTGGGCTTCTGGCTGAAGTCTCTTTGTCCTCACAAGTGACTAAGATATGAATTATAAAAGCTAGATTAAAAAAATAATATATTGAGGGTGTATAACCTTTATTTTTTCTGTGGGATAAGGATGTTGAATGCAATGCAGTGGATGGGACACGGAAACGGAAGTATGGAAGCTCAAATTTACAAACGACAGTAATAGATTCCGTTCCTCCTGAAATTGTTCTCTCTGTACCATACTGCACATCAAATGGCTTGAATGCCTGAGTTATTGACCCTTGTGAATCCCTACAGTGTAAGAATGACGGACTTTGATTTTCTGTAGGAGTTTACAAGAAGGAAGAGGCTCACTTACTTCTGAAAGCCTTCCAAGTTAAAGGTCCCGCAGATATTTTTGTAAGCAAGTTTGAAAATGACAAGTGGGGACTCGATGGCTACGTGAGTACCTCCTGCGGACAGTTGTCCCGCAGCACGGGGGTCTGGTCTTGCCGTCTGCACCCGGTGAAGGCCGCCACGGGGGGTTCTGACAGGAGCCGCGTTGTGTCTGCCCCTTGAAAACTCATCCTCCCCTGTGTTTAGCAAACAGCAGGGTCCTCTCCACCTTTTTTTTTTTTATATATATAAGGGAAGAGACCTAGTTTCTGAAGTAAGAAGTGAGTGAGTAGCTAGGGACAGAGCAGGAACTTAGGTCCACGTCCTGTATGTGACCCCGCATTCCACCCAGCGCTCTGAACACAGCCGCTGGGTAACCGCTCTGAGAGTTCTAAAGAAAAAGATAGGAATTTAGGAAGTGCCATTAATATCCTTCTTTGCACATTAACCATCGTCTGTGCACAACCTCACTATCTGACGTAAGAGTACGCGGCCAAATGTGACGTTCACCAGTCAAGAGTGAGTGTGTCACGTGGCGAGTTTAACACGATGTAGGTCAGATATGAATTCCTGGGTCTGCCCCCTTTACCATCCATGCACATGTTCTCAGTTTTACGGCCTGTGTCGTGGTGAAAATGAGATAGTGAGGGTTTATGTGAGTTGACGTTCACGTGTCTCTTCCAGTTTTTAACTAACGTATCCCTGGAAGGAGGGACACGGACACAATATTCAACCTGTAAAGTGTAGCTGTGAGAAGTACAGTCCTAATGTGACAGGACAGAGTACTGTTAACCCCCACTGTGCATTGTTTTCCTCCTCTTCATGCGTACCAGGTGTCCTCGGGACTTGAAAGAGGCGGGTTTACTTTCCAAGGTGATATTCATGGAAAAGACTTTGGGAAATTCAAGCTGGAAAGGCAAGGTAAATGCTCTTATGTTATTTTTTTTAAAGCAAATGTCAACTTGGCCTTCACGTTATTGTGTTCAAAAGAAATGGAAAGGGTGTGACCTTGGAAGAACCATAAACAAAAGGAAGGGGAGAGACAACCATGTTTTACAACGGGACATAAGCAAGTGCTCTGAACCATGGAACGGACACATATAAAGCTGGAAAAATGCAGAATGCAGGCCAGATATGGAACTAGTATCCTTACTCTATAAAGAGATGCAAAAACTATAGAGATGGCAAAGCAGAGATGAAGCTCAATTAAAGAACTAAGCCAACTACATTGACCTAAGAAAATTAGAAGAGGGACTAGGAGTAACCAAGAAAGTAGGAAAAAGTCTTTAACTTCGAAGGAGCATATATCATGGTAACAAAGGTTTTCCATTTTTAATGATCAGAACATGAGAGTTTTAAAGCAGTTCTTCTGGGAAACAGTAGAAACACACCAAGACACTCCGTTCTGGGGGTGTCCGGGTAGAGAAGAGACAGTTGACTGTACCTTTCACCCAGCGAGTCTGCCTTTGGAGATCTCAGCCAGGCACGTGTGAAAACACTTCTTTGTGCATAAAGGGAATTGCTTAAATCAATAAATTTATGCAGTGTGTCACATTAAATAAGAGGCGGTTTATTTCAGTATATTTTGTTAAAGAAGTGACTCTATATTGACGTGGAGGGATGCATATGACTTCTACAGGAAGAAAACCTTCACTGTGGCTAGACAGGCCCTCCTTCCTTCTCCCTATTCTCTGCTACTTGATTTCTACCTTAGTTATTGGAGAAAGAAGATACACGAAAAAAAGAAATCACTGGATTAGAACCGTCCCCCATCTACCAGCTAGTTTTGTAATCCGAGATGACTTAGAATCTTCTTGGGCCTCTGTCTTCATCTGCTGGCTCAGCAGGGACGTACTTGTGGGTAGTTCGGGAGATGAAGGACAGTGGAAAGCCTTTGCTTTGTGTGCGGAACTCTTTTCCCACGAGACTCCCTGCTGTTGTCGCTGCTCACATGGATGAGGATACGTTTGTAAGGAGGTTGGCACCCGTTTCTCCTGCACAGTAGAGGCTGCTTGTACCCTACTTGGGGAACACTATGAACAGGATAATGTTGCGGAGGACACTGTGTCCATAAAGGCTTTGCGCTGCCTTCCAGAGGCACAGGGAGATAATATTTGTGAGGATTGTCAGTGAAGATTCATTTCATAAGGCTCTTATCAAGACACTGAGGGATTCCAAAGGAAATGTATACTGACCTGTATTAAAACGTGACCAAAAAGAACATAACCAATCATAAAATACTCTAATCCCACCATTTTAAATGCAGTAATTCTAAATAGAAGACCTTTCAGTGATAATGTCCGCAGTGGCCGAGATGGCCCTTTAAATTGGGTTCTGTTATTTTGAGGTAATGAAATAGAGTAAATGCACTGGACCAACACTAATGATGAGTCAAGTTTGCTCTCCCACTGAGCTGAAACCCCTGGAGGTATGTGCCCTCCCTCTCTGGCAGCACACACTCTAGTAATTCCGCTCAAGGACGGCCCGGGGAGCTGGACGCCACACCCTGTGGACTTCTGGGCTCACTCATCCGAGGAGCCCGGCCTGCACCATCTCTGCGCTGTTACACATTTCCGTGTGTGGCACCATTTCTTCCTAATCTGGCAACATAGCACCCCGAGGAGGTAACGCAGGATCTTTAGTCTCACATGATGTTGAGTTTATTGTCAGGAAAAACAGTTTGCCTCGCAAATAATTTCAATCACAAACAAGCCTCCTTTCAACTAATTAAAAAAGTCTTTGTTGAAATAATGCTTCAACAACACCCATTCATCTGGGAGTTTGGCTAAAACCCTATTGTCGTGAATGAAAGTAAACCACCTCTTAATCCTCTGCAGTCCATAGATAAATGGGAAGACAGTGATGATCTTTAAATGGATCCTAAATCAGCCTGGGTTGAAGGAGACCCTAATGGGAAAACTCCAGTAGGAGCCCAGATGATAAATTTAAACTCAATCACCTCACCCCCAGACTCACATACACATGCAAACAGCACGGAAGAAAACCAGTGTAAAGCATGCATCTGTTAAAAAACTTGCATCCAGACTACATAAAGGGCTTTTAAGGTTCAATAAGACAAAAGCCAACAACCTAACTGAAAAGTTGGCAAAGGATTTGAATAGACCTGTCTCCACATACGCGCACATGATCAGTTGGCAGCTGAAAAGAAGGTCCACGCCACTTGTCCTTCGGGAAACATAAACCACAGTGAGACGGCACCTCACGGGCAGGGGGGTGGCCATGAGCATGTGGCCCAGTGGCGGCAAAATGGTGGAGGGAGTGGAGCTGTCCTGCTTCGCGGCTGTCCTACTCCGAGGACGGGAACTAGCAGTGGTGCGGGTCCTGTGGAAAACAGGCTGGCGCCCATCACACCGTTAAACAGAAGTTACCATCGCACGCCTCCATGCATGGCCAACAGAACACGTGAGATCGTGTGTTCACACTAACGTGTGCACGATGCTCATAGGGCCATTATTGCTGACAGCCCGAACGTGAAAGCCGCCCGATGCCTGCCAGCTAAGGAGGAGACAGCGTGTGCTGTATCCACACGAGGGAGTGTTATCTTGAAGACAGTATACGAAGAAGGAGAAGCCATGCACACACTCAACACAAACCGTACGATTCCATTTATATGAAGCATCCGGAACAGGCAGATCCGAAGACAGACAGCAGACCAGCGGTTGCCTGGGCTGGAGGCTGGAGGGTGAGGAATGATCTCCAAGGATACTGGGCTCCTTCCGGGGCGACAGCAGCGTTCTTAAATTAAATCTGATGATGTCGTAACACCATGTGAACTAAAAACTTTGGACTGTATCTTTGCTGTATTATTTTTTTAATTTTTGTTTTCATTATTTTTATTTATGTTTTATTTGTTATTGAAATAAAATTGACATGCAGTGTTATAGTAGTTTTTGGGGTACAACCTAGGGTTTCCACAAGCCCATTCATTGCTCAGGGATCCCCAGGGTAAATGCGGCCACCATCTGTCACCACACGACATTGTTACATTATTATTCACAGTATATCCTAGGCTGCACTTTCAATCTCTGTGACTTAATTTACATCTGGAAATTTGTACCTCTTCATCCCTTTTATCTCTTTCATCCACCCCCCTACCTACCCTCCTTTGGCAGCCATGAGATTGTTCTCAGTTTAAGGGTCTATTTGTTTTTTGGGTTTTTTTTTAGATTCCACATATGAGTGAAGTCTATGGTATTTGTTTTTCTCTATCTGACTTATTTCACTCAGCATAATACTCTGCAGGTCTATCCATGTTGTCATAAATGGCAAGAACTCATTTTTTTTTCTCTCTTTTTTTTTTTGGACTGAGTAATATCCCATTGTGTGTGTGTGTGTGAGGTACATATCACACCATCTTTGTCCATCGATAGATTTATATATACTTTGAATGGGTGGGTTCTCTGGTGTATGCAGTTCTTTCAGTAGTGATCTTTAAAAAAATTGAATGGCTAGCTTATAACGTGTGAAAAGATGTGTGCCCTCATTCTTAAGCAAAGATATGTAAATGAAAACCTAAGGACGCCCTGTGTTCGATTTGTCAGAGCAGCAGTAGCAATAGTATGAAGAAGGAGGGCCATGGGAGGGGAGAGCAGGGGAGGGGAAGAGGCTAGAGGTCTGATGCTACGCAGTTGTCCGCCCTTATGAAATAATGGTTGAACCGAAATTGGAACACCACTTTGGAGGACAGCCTGGTAATGGAGCAACATGAAAAGTTACAAATTCTCTTAGGTAGTGATTCTACTTCGTAGAACTTACCCTGTATATTTAGACTTCTGGTGATGGATAGTTACAGAAAAAAATTTTCACTGCAGCATTAGAAAAATACCAGAAATGGCCTAAATGTCCTTCAAAGGTAGATTGGCTGAAAATTTTCTGGCATATCCAAGTAATAGTATACTAGACACCTAAAAGAAATAAATCTAAATTCTGTGTGCTGATGGAAAAATTTCAAAGATGGATGGTTAAGTTGAAAAAGCCAAACACAAAAAGTGAATATAGTGTTCCCATTTTTTAGAAAAGAATGTAAAGGGAAATAAACATACGTATTAACAGTATGTTGTCAAAGAACATTTAAAAATAGAGGAACACTAGCATAAAGAGCAAGGAATGACCCTTTATTTCTGTTGTCCTTTATATTATGTATCTTTTTATGCCATTTTAATGAATATCATGTGCGTGTGTTCCCCTTTAAATCATTGAAACAAGAGTAAATAACTGAAACTCAGCAGGAGTGCCCGAAGGCGTGATAATTTCACTGCACACCTCATTGTAAAGCCCCCCCAAACCTTCTTTTGTACCGCTCTGTGTTACGATGGGCAGTCTTTTGCAGCAGGTCGATTTTCCACGATTTTATCGATGAGAAGTCCGATTCCCATTATGGTCAAAAGTAGACAGTCTTGCCTGTGGATAACAGAAAAATAACTTCAGTTAATTTAAGCAGAACACAGACTCATGATGAGGAGGCAAAGAGATTCACAGAACTACAGAAAGCTGGAGAGCGACGTGCGGCAACTTCACGGAGACTGATGGACGATGGTGTATGACACGGCTGTGTGCTCTCTCACTCTACACGCTCGCATTGAGCAACTACTGTGTCCTCAGTTCTCTTGTAGGCTCTGGGGACTCAAGAGGAAAGCCAGTGGACCAGCTCCCCTGGAACAGTGCAAGGCCCTGCTGGACTCGTGGGCCTGTGCCCTGTGCATTGTTCTAGGCAGTGGAGGTGTCCTGGCATTTCAATGTCACCACAAATCTGTGGACTTGGTGCCTCAGCAACCTGTGCAGGACAGTGTCACCCTGGATGCCAGGTGTTACTGCTGCGCTGCTGCCCGCACCCTTCCCACCACTGCTGGACCCACCACCAGGGACCCTCGGCATAGTCCTCAAGGCTCCCGCACCGCCACAGCTGTGGGGTGGCTTCCCAGCCTCGTCGCAGTGCTGTGTGTCAGTCAATCCAGTTCCCTGCCCAGGATGCGGTCATCGACTGGACGCAAGATTTGGAGAGAACATGTATCTGGCATTTTCCCTTGTGTGGCAGGTGGTGAATACATCTGAAAGTGAAAAATTAAATCTGATTCATATGTGCTGATAAGGAAGGATCTTGAAGAAATACAGTCACGTTACAAAGAACAGACGTCAATTATAAAATATGTTCGTGGTAGAACTTAGGATGGTGAGGAGTAGCGGAATCCTGTGTCTGTGATACATCAATCAGTGATAAACCAAATTGTAATGTTTTTAATGTGAAAATGAAGAGGGTTTTAAAAAAATCTATTTAAATATACTTAATATTTCATTGTTTACTGACATTCATGGTTTGAGAAAGAAAATCAAACAACATTCCATAAATTCTGGAAATACACTTCTAAAACCAGGTCAACTTATTTTTAACAACCCTGCTATATCCAGATGACCCCATGCATAATCCTTCACACACGCGCATTGAGTGAGTTCAGTTTAAGCCAAATACATTTCCAAACTTGTGTTATGGGTAAACTCTTTACATCAAACTTACTTATTTGGAAGGAATTGTTTAATCAATGTTTTCTAACTTGAGTTTTCATCGTTTGCATCTCTCTCTATGCCCTGCATCGATTTGCCACTCTGTAGATATGGATTATAAATACACAGTTATGTCACCTTTATGATATTTGAGATCCTTACATCTGCCTTCCCTTCTGATGGACAGAAATCACGTTTTATCATCTTTTTGTCCCCTCATGGAAACTGGCATGATGACTCTGAGCTATATGCTGTTGAGCATTCGTAAACCCTAATGAATTTTGCAATCTACCTAAAATGAAAGAGATTACACCAATATATTTGCATATGGCAAATGTCATGTCATTTATATAGACGCCTGGAATATCTAGGTAATTCCATCAGCTACTGGTTTGCTTGCATCTGTGTCTAGGTCAGGTTAAAACAGCAAATGCTGCACATCTCTGTACATAGACAAAACCATGTGGATGCTTCTTGCTTTCATTTTAATGCAAACGCAAACACCTGTGACTGAAGGTCAGAGTCACAAGGGACGGTGCCCACTTCGCCTTTCTCACACTTGACATCCGAGATTTTCTCCGTGGGATCCTTGAAGGCCATTAGGGAAAAGTTCATTTTTTGTAACTTGATCATTAACATAGACGGTAAAAACCATCCAACAAGACTGTCCATTTATCTGTGGAATCGAACTCCTTGTAGACTGGGGACCCGTTCCTAAAAGTCACCGGAGGTTTCTCTGGAAGCCTGAATACAGTATTTGCAAGCTAACTGCTCCTTGTGTTTTCCAGACCCCTTAAACTCGGATCAGGACTCGGCAAACCATCACCGCGGCACCAGTAGCGGCTCCGTCGCCGCCGCCATACTCGTTCCGTTCTTCGCTCTGATCCTGTCTGGCTTTGCGTTTTACCTCTACAAACACAGGTGCGTAGGGCGCCGGTGCGCAGGGAGGCCCTGGTCTGGCGAACGCACCCCACCCCCGTCACACGCACGCACGTTCCCACGCGCCACCGTTTCTGTCTCACATTAACGAGGCGCAGACGGCTTTGCTTTGTCCGCCATACTTTTTCGGCAGGACAACCTTGAGTAACGAACTTTAGGAGAATACTAGATGGGTTAAGGAATATCATGCTGTGTTTCATAGTCAACTGAAGGATGCAGTAAAGGGTTCTATTTCAACTTTTGAGATCCACGGTCAGTTATTGGGAGCGCTGACCTGGCATTTCCACCTTCCAGAAGAAGATTGAACAGAATGGTCTCTCTGAGTTCTTTCAGCTCCATGAATCTGTGGTCTAGAAATTGTGCATTTATTCCTTTTTTCGAGCTAAAAGATATCACCTGTTTTATTGCTTGAAAAAGTGTTCTGATTATCTATTAATTTGCGTATTCCTGCTAACCAAAATATGTCAAGATTGGAGAAAAACAACTTTGGTAAAGTAAATCCTTGCCTTGGAGTTAACGTGGATTCCCCAGCCCCCACAAAAAGCTGTGGAGGAATGATAAGTCCTTACACATTTTGTCTTTCTCTGGGTAATATATTAGCTGGAGGAATATGGCCTCTGCCAAACTTTTTGTTGTTGTTGTTGTTTTGTTTTTTATAAAAAATTTTATTTTTATTTATTTTTTAATAGTTTATTGTCAAATTGGTTTCCATACAACACCCAGTGCTCTTCCCCACAAGTGCCCTCCTCCATCACCACCACCTCTTTTCCCCTCCTCCTTCCCCTTCAACCCTCAGTTCATTTTCAGCATTCAATAGTCTCTCAAATTTTGCATCCCTCTCTCTCCCCAACTCTCTTTCCCTCTTCCCCTCCCTCTGGTCCTAAGTTTCTCCTGTTTTCCTGTTAGACCTATGAGTGCAAACATATGGTATCTGTCCTTCTCCACCTGACTTATTTCACTTAGCATGATACCCTCAAGGTTCATCCACTTTCCTACAAATGGCCAGATTTTATTCTTTCTCTTGCCATGTAATACTCCATTGTGTATATATACCACCTCTTCTTGATCCACTCATCAGGTGATGGACATTAAGGCTCTTTCCATGTTTTTATGCCAAACTCTTTTAAAAGACTATTTAGAATAGTGGTATTCCTAAATATAATAAAAAGAAACCAAGAAAACAAAAGAAAAATAGAAAAAAAATCCTATGATTTTCTAAGATATTAAGGTATGTTAAACATGGTCTATGTTAATTTATGTAATACAGAGATTGCCGCTTAATCCTGGTTTAAAAAAGAGAAAAAGTGACGTGATGATTTTTTTAGTGTCTCATAGCATAGCTTTAAATATGTGCTTCCTTAGGCTTTTCAAAAATATGTAAAATAGTAGAAATCTCACTGCAAAATTATATTGCACATGTGCTCACATGCATGTCTTGACCTTCATGTGGTTGGTAATGTACTTATTTTAAAAATATAATTCAGTAAAAGGAATCTCAGAAGGTACTTACAAAATTAAAGATTGGCATATCTATATAAATAATAACTAAATTATTATTATTATTATTATTATTATGGAGAAAACAATATTCTCTGCATATAAGTCTGGTGAGCCTTATCTTCAAAGCTCTCCTTGGGGCTAGTTGAAAATGTAATAAATATAAAAAAAAAAATCCCGCACTTTATCCAATGAAATACCACCCTGAGACGTGCTTCTATTCTTAAATTCATTCTGTGAATTAAAAATACACTTTCTTTCACAGATTTCTCTAGGAAACATAATACCTTCATAGATATACATACAGTAGGAATTTGTAATTCCTACAAATTCACTTATGCTTTTTAAAAAAAATTTATGGCATCCACAGTAGCCTCAAGGGAAAGATGCAGCTCGTTAAAATTCTTTTTTCCCACCTTTTGAGAGTCCCTGTGTGTAGGGGAGTGTCTGGAAACTCCCTGCAGTCTCCGCCCCCACGTGCAGGAGTCAGGTGACGTCCCCACCTGCCAGGGACTCCCCGGTGTCCATGTCGCTGTGGCGCCCCTCCCAGGGAGGCCGGCCTTTCTGTGAGTCTCAGAGACTCCAGCACCTCTCTGATCCTTTCCAAAGACAGCCCTACCCAATTGAGCACTTGTGATTATATCTTCATCTGAAGAGGATGCAACACCGGGGAAAACGTTCAATATGTATCACAGCTGTAGTCTTTGAAGCCTAGAAGCTTCCCTATCCTATGAGGACAGTGTCTGGTAGTCAGTGCGTCTGCACAGGAGACGCATGGGGGGAGGTCACCGACCACAAAAGCAGTGGGGAGGGAGACACCACCTACTCCTTTTGTGAATTTGGTCCCTTCCTTGCGTTCCCACGCCTGTGGGCTGGCGGGGACTTCATCTCAGTGTGCCCGCCCCCCCCCCACGTTGCCCAAGGTGCGCATCACCCAAGAGGCCACGCCACGTCTGGAACACGACAGGAGGCCGTCTGATCTCCTGGCTCTCATGAGCCCCTAAGCCCCGGGGACCTCTGACTCTGCAGGGGCTGGTAGTTCTGCGGGTCTGTGCCGCATGAGGGACAGGGGTTCTGCAGCAGCAAGCAAGCCGGCCCCGCCACCCAGGGCTGTCATGATTTCATTTCCTTGTGAGTCACCGCCATGCGCCCAGGGGACGCCCTGAGCTCCTGCTCTCCCCACGGGCCTCTCTCCCTCTGTAGGCGTAAAAGCTCCCCAACCTGATGGCTCCGTGTCTGTCGAGTTGAAACCTTATTCCTGCTCATTTCTGACTTCCTCTGGTGACTCTGCACTTGGAGGCGTTTCCTCAGTCAGAGTCAGGGCCCCGCCTCAGGGCTCCCTTCTCAGCAGCCTGGAGCCCCACCCAGCTCCCTGGGGTCTTCCCCGCAGGCTGGGAATGGCGGTGGCCCCTGACCTGGGTGACCACATGGGGAGTTTAGCCCACTTTAAACTTCATTAACGTTTGGCTGAATTCGTTTATTTGATTTTGCTACTGGAGCATTTGCAAGTTCAATGTCAAAGACCTCTCCAACTCTGCTTTTTTGCTGACCCAAACCTCATTCTCTGAAACTTACACACATGGAACTCTCTTTTTTCTCAATGAACATAATGTAAGTTAAGAAAATCTACTAGTCAGTCACTAAAACAGAAGTGTCATTAATGTTTTTGCTAATGTGGTTGTTTACGTTAAAGTCCTGTTTTTACCACCTGGAATAATTTTCTTATGGAATTTCTTCTGGAAAAAAAACGTGGGGGGACAGACTAGATAACTTCAAGTCTTTTATGTCTAAAATTACTTTAATTCTTTAATCTTAGACCACACATTTTAATTAGAGGAATAGTTTGACAGAGTCGAATGTCTTTTCCATAACTTAGTCACTGATTATATTACATTTTAAGAAGAGCTAACATTTGGTGAACATCATAACAGCAGTGAACTATAGTTTATGTCCCTATTTTCATTTGATCTCAATGGTCCTAAAGGGTTGACATCTTGATTAAGTATCTTACTTTTGAGAGAGTTACTGAACAGGGACTTCCTCCGGGTCATAGAACTTACAAATGACAAATGTCTAAACCAAACTCGGACTCCGGCATTGATGAGTCTCCCATCCAAGAGTACTTTGCAAAGAGTATGTGTAACGTCAGATCATTCTTTGATTTTGGAAACAGCTCCCATGTTTTTAAGCCGTCCTTGTAATCCCAAGAACCCGTTCTAGAAAGAGAGAGGTCTCCACGCGTGTAGACGCACACCCTTCCCCACAGCTGTGTGTGTGTTTCCCTCGTTCGTTTGTCCCCGGCTGAGTCAGGAGTGACTTCTTGTACTCAGCCCCAGTTTTGGTGCCTCTGTTCTTGAAATCTGGGCCCTGACGGGTTGCTCCTTTTTTCCCCTGTAGAACGAGACCCAAAGTTCAGTACAACGGCTATGCCGGCCACGAAAACAGCAATGGACAAGCTTCGTTCGAAAACCCTATGTATGATACAAACTTAAAACCCACAGAGGCAAAGGCTGTGCGGTTTGACACAACTCTGAACACGGTGTGCACAGTGGTATAGCCCGCAGTGCCCCGTCCGGACTGATTTCATAGCCATACCTCTGATGGACAAGCAGTAAGTCCTCTGGTGCCATATACCACTCTCCCTTCTAGTCTTGGCTTTGCTGCGGTGACCTTTCACATCTCTGCTGGCGTCCGTGCAGCGGGAAGCTCCAGTCACGTGCGCCAGAGCCCCCTGAGGACCGGATGACCGGATTCTCACGCCTGGCTGCATCTGCTCGGGACCAAGGCACACGTAAGGAAGACTGCCGAGTCACGCCAACACTTTGTACTTAATGCCTCAGACTTTCGTATTTCTGTGTGGCTGGGATGCCTTTCAATGCAATCTTCTGGGCACGTGGATGCATCCCCTGGGTGCAGTGATAAAATGGTAGCACCGTAATATGTTGTTTTGTTTTTTTAACCCCCGTAAATATGAATATTCTGAAAAAAACAACAACAACAGAGCTCTCTTGAAGAAGACACCTTTCTGGTAGAGACGCACACACCTACGAACGCTTCCCTCTGTCCTTCCTGAGACCTGACAAGCTTGGAGGACTACTCACAGCTCCCCTCAATGTCCATTCCTAGGGCCATTTGCAAATTTCCCAGTCAGCTGTTCTACTGCAGAATTTTTGATGCACAATTTTTTGCACTAGTGTGTTATGAATGACTGAGTAAGATTCTGATAAAAAAATAAACTATTTACACAGGGTTTATACACACTATCCATTGTAGATAAGCATCTTCTCATGTTGTCAAGCGCAACATCCATCATCCATCTGTTCAGTTGGCATCTTAGCGAAAGGAAATATCCCCAGATGTGGCACAGGTTTTAAAGGGAAATCCGGTGTTGAAGAGATTTATTTTATTATTGCTTCTTTTAGCTACATGTGTGTGTTGAAGTCATTGACGATGTCAAATGAGGGGGGAAACACGAGGGATTTCAGTTGCCGCACACTCTGTTCCCGCCGGCAGCACCCGTGACCACCAGCACTGCCGTACGGAGTGGCCAGGGGCTGCCCAACTTCCGTTTGCTGTGGAGAATGTCAGTAGTAATTTATTTTAGATAGTTCATGAGCTTCTGAGGCCTGGCTCACCATAGTCTTCCCTCCAAATCATGGTTTGTTCTTCCAGAGCACGGCCACTCTCTGCTGTGGCGTTGAAGGGCGTGCGGCGCAGTTGCCCCTTGAACTCAGTGGGGACCGTCCGAGAGCAGAGCATCACATGTTCCTCCAGGAGACATTCCACACACTCCTCTTTCCCGATGACACGTTTTATAGATCACTTTGTCCTTTGTTTCATGCTAATTCCAGATGCAGAGACAACTTGGGTGATTTTTCACATTTAAAATTTATCGCATGTTAAATTCTGAATGACGGTAGGAAGGACATAGGCGTGGTCCCCGGTATGGATAAAAACAACAAAGGATGAAACAGAAGACGTGGCAATAGATGGTGACGTCACAAAGTCAAAGTGAAGATCGAGTTTACTTTTATTTATAACCGTCGGCTAAAGCGTTGTGAAAACGCAATGCTTATTTGGTTTTTGGGTTTTAGGCACACACTCGCCGTACGGAAAACGTCTCCCTTCATTCCAGAGCAGCATCGTGCAGCTTTTCATTCCTGTTGTTGGAGTGGTCATCTTCACACCTAGCTTTATGGTGGACATAGTTGTGTCTCTGTTGCATGTGTAAATGCAGGGCTTCAAAAGTGAAAAAAAAATGGGGGAAAAAAAAGACACAAAAATCCCGTCAAGATAAGAGTCCCATCTTTCATGTCATGTTTTGATTTGAGCTCTTTAGCGGATCTTTGACCCTTGGTGCCCACTGTCCTGTTACTCGTTCGTAGGGGCCTATGCTGTTAGGAGGGCATAACTGACCTCTTCTAGTTACTTCTTTGCCTTTTCAACTCCAAATGGTGAATTCCTTAGTATCATGCTGAATTCTCTGCACCTTTTCCTCTGGCCAACCTGGTAACGTGACTGGAGATTTGCTTTGCAGCCTGGAGCCTTTTCGCAGATTCCTGTCCTTAGACTAGATGAGGTCAGCCGGAGCCAGGCTCCTACCACACACACTGACCGGGAACGGAGAGGGAGCATGAGGAAGTTCCAGGATCGCTGTGTGCAGGGGAGAACAGGGTTACTATATATATTAGGTGTATATATATACATACATATATACATATAAATATATTGTACATATATCTAAGTTTGAGTCATTCAAACTAGGTGCAAAATGCTGACTTCAGAGTCTGAATCAATGTCTCTCCCCGCCCATCCCTGACCTGCTTGCCGGTCAACGACGTTACAAATTCCTGAAACGACAGGACATACATACACGCGGCAACCACATATCAGATATTAGATATTATTTTCCTTTGTGTGCACAGCAAACGCGACCTTTGGTTGCCAGTTTGGAGCATGTTATTAAACACAAAATACTCCATGAGATGGTCCTGAGAGCTGGCCGCCGAGTGTCTCCCTCGGGGCGTGCGCGGTGTGGAACCGACCCCCTGCGAGGCACACGTGCCCTCTGCCGCGGGGCCGCGAGACTCCTTCCGGAAGCGCCCAGAGCCCGGTGCGGGAAGGACCCCATGCTAACACAGGTTATGTGCTTCAGAGCTGTTTAAAACTGCTGCTTGACTCACACATCTTGCCTTTCTTCAGGCTAGCTGCAATAATTTTTTTCTTCTGTAAGATATTTTGTAAACAACAACAACAAAAACGCTATTATAAAAAAAAAGGGGGACAGAACGCTGGCATCATGATCAGGAGACCCATCACCCCTCCGTCCATCCCGTGTTATCATCTCACCACATGCTGCTGACATGAAGTAGGTGCAAACGACCTTTTTGTACAGAGATATATTTTTTATGAAGAATTTGTAAAATTATTAAATATGCTGTAATTTTTTGATTAATGTAGGTAAATTGTTAAAAAAAATAAATGTTTTTACAAATACAGAACTGTAATTTTCCCAATAATGTACAATGTACCATCTCTAGCTGATTTTCAGTTCCGATCCTATTATACATGTATTAATATTAAAGTGGCCTGTTAAAATGAACAGTATCTTTTTTTGTCAAAAAAATTATAAAGAGAGTGTAATATAGCCTGTGCAATGCCACCTATCTTTAAAGCAAATCAGAGTTCTAATTAAATATTTAATTTTAGATTTCTAGGTTTTGGTGTGAAGTTATTTTAGCCCAATATGTGCGTGAATTTATTTTACTGTAATCGGTGTGTAGAGTCTGTGCCTGGGGAGGAAAAGAAGGCGAGTGTTAGTAACGGGCTCTCATCGTTCTAGAACCAGGGTTGCCCCCCAAAGTTGGCATCGCGGGCATGAGTCAGCACTCTTGTGAGTGAGCACGAGCCAGAGGGGGAGGGGGAGGCTGACATATGTCTCCGTGGTTTACCCCAGTCCCGTGAGAGCAGTTCTTTCTGTAGAGGTCTACAGTGCAGGAAGATGACACATGAGAACGTTATGGACACACTTAACAAGGCATTTCAAAGATCACACTTGAAGACGACTCAAAAAAATTCCCTCTCTCAGCCTTTAAAATTCAGGGCCAGCTGCAGTCCACTCAGTTTGGGGCTGAGAGAAAACACACCACTTCACAACTCCTCGGTGGCCCATCTAGCTCAGTGTCCTGCACTTAAACAGAATGATATACTAATTTCCCTGAGAGTTGAGTTATTACAAAATGAAAAACAGTCAATAATAAAAAAAAAATAGTCCCACAATGACTTCAAAGAAATGAGTTTTGATATCTCACTTAGACTCTGGATCTCCCTGGGTCCACAGATGTTTCTAGTTGCCACAGATTGTGGACCTACTGTGCACCAGACACTGTTCCACATGACCTGCATAAATTCAGTTAGTCCTCCTAATTCACCTTACAGATGACAACACAGAAGTTCTGGGAAGCTAGTTAATTTACCCAAGAATGCACAGCTCCATGCTGGGCATGCAACCTATTTAATAAAAAAATGAAATGAAAATAATGAAAGAAGGAAGAAAGGGAAGAAAAGAAAGAAAACCTGTGAAAGAAATAGACAATATAATCCCATTTATAAAAATGATTAAAAATCATGCAAATTCATATTCTATGTTGTAAGTAAGTGGATATGTATATATGTAGTGGTGTTTTTAGCAATGCCTGGAATGGATTAATGTCATATTCAGATTAGTGAATCCTTCTAGGGAGGGAACAGAGGAAGAGAATCGAGGGAGGGGGTACATGGAGTTGTCTGCAGTGGAAATTTGGGCAAGGTATTTACCCATGTCATCAAAGATGGGTATGAAAATAGTATCCACCTTGTGGGGCTGTAAAGAAAGGAGAATGTGAATGTAGATTTAAGATGAATAAAATACATCCTAGTACAGGGGCGCTTTGGTGGCTCAGTTGGTTAAACGACCAACTTCAGCTCAGGTCGCGATCTTGTGGTTCATGAGTTCAAGCCCCACATCGGGCTCTGTGCTGACAGCTTGGAGCCTGGAGCTGCTTCAGATTCTGTGTCTCCCTCTCTCTGCCCCTCCCCTGTTCGTGCTCTGTTTTTCTCTTTCTCTCAAAATTAAAATAACCATTAAAATTTTTTTTAAATGGCTTAGTACATAGTAGTAACTATTTATATATTATCTATATAATCTATCACCTATCTGTCAGTCACATGTCAATCCATGAATCATCTATCACTATACAATTAATCTTATTTTTTTTAATCTGAAACAAAGAAAAAATGTTAACTTTGACAAAGTTGTGTAAGTATTACATATGATCAACTGTCTGATGAGCAGCAGCGGCTCAGGGGCCCCTGGGCCCAGCGGGGGACCGCTCGTCTCCTGCCAGGACACAGCAGTGTCTGAGTTTGCGTAAAACACAAACGCACTTCCCTGGGCCGGGTCCCGGGAGCCCCAGGCGGCCGTGGAAGCAGAGATGGGCCTCTCGGAGGCCTTCACACACCCCGCTTTTCTGAGCCGGCACAGAGCAGTGGGTTTGCAAACATGCCAAACAGGGGAAATTAAAGTAGCGAGTTTATCCTCCTTTTGGTTGGTGGGTAACTGGTTGGTGAAAAGAGATTTTGGAGATAGAATGCCCGGGAGAAGACGTTCACAGTAAAACCTCGCTGGTGGGAATCGACGCCTTATAGACATCAAGTGGGGAAGGAGCGGGTCTGAGAGCTGCTCAACACAGGCAGGGAAGGGCTGTCGGGGCCGTTCGCTGTGACCTTAAGTCCCAGGTTGTGCGTCTTAACCTGACTCAGGGTTAGATGCCGCCTGCATCTTTGTAAAGCTGGGAAGAACATCCCCGTGACCCAACAACCCCACGGAAGTGGCATGTGATGTAACAATAGCCCAAGTCCTAAGAAGAAGGGGAGGCCTGCGCTCTTTCCAGTGCTGAGAGTTAAAGGTCGGAGACCAGGTAAAAAGCCGTGGATAGGGAAGAAATTAACTACTTCTGTGTAACAGGATACAGTGCATTTGGGGGCAAAAGGAGGCATTTTCAGGTGTACTAGTATCTAAAGATCTACAAGACTCATTTAAAGTAAAAAAGTACAGGGGCACCTGGGTGGCTCAGTCGGTTAAGCATCCAACTTTGGCTCAGGTCATGATCTCATGGTTCATGGGTTTGAGCCCCAAGTTGGGTTCCGTGCTGACAGCTCAGAGCCCGGAGCTGTTTCAGATTCTGTGTCTCCCTCTCTCTCTGCCCCTCCCTGCTCTCTCTTTCTTTCTCTCAAAAATAAATACACTTAAAAAATAAAGTTAAAAAAGCATCGTGTACAGCTGAGTTTCTGATGTGCTTTGATATGTGCAAACAAAAGACTGCACAAACTTGTGAGTGTGCACATACTAGCTGGGAGATGATTTAGGAAGTGGCAGAAGTGCTTACCTCCACTGAGGGAATCTGACAGAATGGAAGGGTGAGAAGGAGACTCACATTTCACTCCACAGCATTTTGTTACCTATCAGTGTATGTTACCTATTTCCACAACTGAATACGTATCTCTAAATAAAATGAAATAACTAAATGCACATCTGTTGTTAGTTGTTGTTTCAACCTCAGATGTGATTTGACCACCAACAGAGGAAGACCAATAAGCTGATTGGAAACCCAGGTACTCCTTCTTGAGTTAGCTCTCAGAAACTCACAGAGTGAGCTCAGATTCTTAATTCACCCTTTAGATGAGGGAGATCCTGGATTCCTTTAAGGATCTTGATATTCCCTATATATTCATGCCTTAATTTTCCAGCATTCCTAGAAGTTCATGGTCATTGGAAAAGTATAGGTAAGCAATTAGAATTTTTCTGCTTGACATATCATGCACCAGAAAATTTAACACAGTACTAAAAAAGAAAAAGAAAGGAGAAAAAGAAAGAAAGAAAGAAAGAAAGAAAGAAAGAAAGAAAGAAAGAAAGAAAGAAAG
>NC_043700.1:2317093-2320830 GCF_006229205.1 Suricata suricatta | reverse complement strand
GTTGAAAACGTAAAGAAATCATCCATACGCAAGGTCTGCCCTCGAGCAGATATTGACACATTTTCCTAGGAAACATCCCTCTAGCCACAAGTCACCTTGGACAACTCTTCACGGCAGACACCTTTAGTATTTGTGAAGGTTATGAAGTTAACTCATTTCGCAAGCACTTACGGAATACTTACGAAATGTCAACACTCGGATTAGGTTCAGAGAGCTTAATAAAGCAGAGTCCAGGCTCCCTAGAAAATCGCAGTCCAAGCAGAGAGGCAGACGCATAAACAAATACCTACCATGAAGCCTGGCGCATGTGACTGTCTGTGTCTGAGCAGACAGGCATCGAGGGCCAGTGGGAGAAGATGCCTGAACGCTTCAGAGGCAGCAGAGGTGAGGGTCCTCAAGGGGTTGTGATGATAATCCTTTTTTAAAATCTTTTAACGCATATTTATTTTTGAGAGAGAAAGACAGAGTGTGAGCAGGGGAGGGACAGAGAGAGAGACACACACACACAAAATCTGAAGCAGGCTCCAGGCTCTGAGCTGTCAGCACAGAGCCCAATATGGGGCTCTAACCCACAAACCGTGAGATCATGACTTGAGCTGAAGTCGATGCTTAACAAACCAAGCCACCCAGGCGCCCCTGTAATGTTTTATCATAACCCTGATGTCTCTGTGCCTCCAGATGAATGAAGTAAAAACCTCGTTAACATGAGTGTTCTATTGGCACCGTGTCTGTCCTTTGCCACTTTTCAGCTCCATAGGCGCTGGGCATCCCTAAAGCTTACAGAACCTGTTTCCAAGGTCTTTCATGTCCCTGGGTTTTGTGATGTCTCCTGACTCCTCTGGAAACTGCTGTTGTCTGGTAATGTCCCATCTACGTGAGGGTTCAGTGTTCCAACAGGCTCGCCCCCGCCCTCATGGCTGCAGACTGGCTGCCGCTGCTCCTGTTCTCACAACCATGTTCAAAGCAGGATTTCTCAGTGCGTGAAGTAGGGACAGGCTGACAACAGCCACATTCTCCAATCTCAGGAAAGGAAATAAGAAGTCATCAAGGCTTCCCAACTCCCCTAACGCCTTCGGCAGACCTCCAATTTCATTTCACAAGCCACGCACAGGGACAAAGGAAGCTGGAAAACCAGAGGATGAGAGTTTTCCATTTCATTCTGATTCATCATCTGGGGATAGGGCAGAAATTCCCCAATGACAGTGTGTGTTTTGGTGGCAAAGTATAGGAGAAGGATTGCTTTGAAATATCTTTCCCTTGCAGGATAAACACATGGTTCCCAATGTTTGCTCCTCCGAGCAGAAAGCAGGCCCTGGACCCAGGAAGTGTGGACTGATTCCCATGCACACAGCCGTTCTGAAACATGGCCAGAATCCTGCTATAATTCTACTTGCAGACCCTTCTTTTTCTGTTAATTTGGGGCTTTTAAACAAAAGGGCACATAGGAAGAAACAAGTTTATGAATACATGTAATTACTGATTTAGTTAAATGTCTTTATGGATAGGGTAGTGGCAATTCAGTTTTCTCTTCCTGCTAGGCAGAAATATACACAAATAAGCTTTTACTGGGAAAAATTGTTTACACTGAAGTCACATCTTTCTTTTTAAAAAAAATTTTTAATGTTTATTTATTTTTGAGAGACAGAGAGACAGAGTGTGAGCAGGGGAGGGTCAGAGAGAGGAGACACAGACTCTGAAGCAGGATCCAGGCTCTGAGCTAGTTGTCAACACAGAGCCCTACGTGGAGCTCAAACCCATGAACCGTGAGATCATGAACTGAGCCAAAGCTGGATGCTTAACCAACTGAGCCACCCAGGCGTCCCTCAAGTCACATTTTTCTTATTGTTCTGGGAAAAGAGTGCATGTGTGTGTGTGTGTGTGTGTGTGTGTGTGTGTGTGTGTGTGTTTCAAAGAGCCAAGCAGATGTTTTGAGAAAAATAAAAACAGAGGGGAAGTACCACGATGATGCAGGTCTTTGTGAACATCTAAGTATTTTGGCACATGGCTTTTATTTCTCGGAGAGCAAAGCAATGGCTTATGGGAAAACCAAACATATGGGGTAACATCTGTCAGGATGTCAGCTCCAGAAATTGTTACTGTAACTACTCACATCCTTGTTCTGAGTTACAGGTAGGGAAATGGATTCTCTTTCTCTCACCACTGTGTTTGAGTCTTGGATTCTGGTGACAAATCTGAAATATAATAAAAATAAGACTTAATCGTTTGTGCTTTACATTAATTTAATTCAAGTGCACCTTGAAAACTTCTCTAAAAAGTTAAACATGTATGTATGCTTTTAGACATTAGTCACATCCAAGGAATAGGCAGCTGGTGAGGTCTCTAAATAACAAGGTATTAGGTAAGTGAGTCGGAGATGATTCATGAAATGCACTTGCGTTAAACACTAACCATGGGAATGACACAGAATGGGACAGAAATAGTGTGGCAGGAAAGTAGGCACATGGTAGTGTGTTGATGCACTCTGGGAAGCTCAGGGCGGCGGGCCGGTGGGCTCTGGTGAACCAGTTCCATTAGATGCACACTCAGCTGCTGAGGCTACAGTAAACCTGATCCTGTCTCTACAGAGGTGTAATTCAGAATGTAGTTTGGCAAAACGTATCAATAATCATTATCATGTTGATATAATTTGACCTGTGAGCATTAGGGATGAAGACAAATCATAAAAAATAAATCTGAAGGGAAACAAAACACAAGACTAAATGGTACACACAATAGGCGTCAATACACATAGGAATACTGATGTATGGCTAAGTAGTAAAAATAAATGCAATCGATATTTTAGAGTAGAAAACAAGTCACATGACTTAAACTAGAATTGGAGGGAAAATACTATGCGGCCGTTAAAGACTCTACATTTGGAGACCCTGTGGCAATACTTAATACAGTCAAGGGGCACGGCGTGAATTCGGAATGGGCAAGGCATTGTATGCATACCAATGGCGACAGAGGCTGGGCTAGGTGGGAGGCTGGCTGCTTTGTTTGAGGGACAGCAGACTAGGGCTGAGCCTTCTTTCCTCTTCAGTGTTTCACTGGGTTTGCTGTGACGTTTGGGGGGTAGAAATGAAACATCAAATAAAGCAAAATCAATTAGGAAAAGAATAATGAAGTGACAATCTTTTCCAATCACCAAGTCCACTTACAGCAACTGAAAATGTGGTTCCAAGTCAACGTCTCCAGCCGTCCCCCCTCCCCACCAGCAGGAACCACCACTCACTTGTAGCAGCCATCATTGTTTGCAAATCCTCAGGTTAAAATCCAGGGGGGCTCCCTGGCATCCCTGTGCATTGGGTTGATGCAGAGAAAGCGGAACCACCATCCACTGCTGGCGAGAATCAGAACCAATGCAGGCAGTTTGGAAATCATCTCGTGGAAAGAACATCAGATAAATGAAAATGTTCCTCAGACTTGTAAGCTTGATGCCACAATGACATCTCCAGGGGGGTTGAGAGTCCATGTGGAGACACCAGTCTCGTATATTGGAAAGGAAACCAGATAGTAACCAAATAAACGGTCAGAAGGCGGTTGCCTTCTACATTATCACCAGAAGAAGAGGAAGAAAGAGTAGGAGAAAAATAAGGAGGAAGAAAAGGGGGAGGAGGAGGAAGAGTAGGAGGAGGAGGAAGAGGAGGAGAAGGAGGAGGAGGAGGAGGAAGGGGAGGAGGAGGAAGGGGAAGAGGAAGAGGAAGAGGAGGAGGAGGAGGAGGAGGAGGAGGAGG
>NC_043700.1:2295985-2316993 GCF_006229205.1 Suricata suricatta | reverse complement strand
AGGAGGAGGAGGAAGAGGAGGAAGAGGAGGAGGAGGAAGAGGAGGAAGAGGAGGAGGAGGAGGAGGAAGGGGAGGAGGAGGAAGGGGAGGAGGAAGAGGAAGTGAAGGAGGAGAAGAGCAAGGAGGAGGAGGAGGAAGAGGAAGGGGAGGAGGAGGAAGAGGAGGAGAAGGAGGAGGAGGAGGAGGAAGGGGAGGAGGAGGAGGAAGTCTGGAAAGAAACCATCTTAAAAGGGTTATTCTTCATTTCACTGAGCTCTGCTAAAATCTATCCAGTGTCCTTGCTTTCTTCACTTTTTTGTTGTCTGGTGACGATTTCCTGGTCTCACTCAGTTTCATAAGTCAACCTGAGGGGAAACAACACTGAGGCCAAACTCGGCCTCTGATATTTCTGAATCTGTGACTTCTCCCAAATATTACAAGTGCAAAAATTATAGTACGGTATGCATTTCTCATTGCTTTTCATTGATTCTGTTTATAAAATGAGCTAATTCCTGGTATATTCTTGATCGTTTATTGACACTAAAATGTATTCCTTTTTAAATGAAAGACATTAGACCAAGCTTTACCTATTGTCATTCAGATTAAAATGTGAAAGTCCCCACCTACCAGGTTACAGTTTCTGAGTTTTCAGTGGAGTCCCAGGGCCCCTCAGGATGGCCTCTTCCCCCCTCATCCACATTATTGGTATTATACAGCCTCAGCAATTTTTCAGGTCTCAAAACATTTAGTCATTCTATGAGCTCCTGATTTAATCAGTATTTGTATTTGATCATTTCAATCAATACTTCCTGGAAAAGCAGTGAATCTTGGAGCGTCACGACACTTTACAAGATGGGCTTACTGACTCTGATCTTTCCCAACTCACTCTATACCATCTGATTTAATTCAGGGTGTCACTTTCCCTCGTAGGCACTCTCACACGCCCCACACAGCCAATGACTTACAGAGCCGGCTCCAAATTCTCTTCCTTGTCCTGAGTCCTCTACAACTTGATTTCATCATTGCTTTTATACAAGATGTCCCCTTTAGTCTCTAAAATGTGTCCTATGTTTTGTTATAGAAAAGATCTTTGGGGTCATAAAAGCTTGGATTTAAATCCTTGCCATGCTATATGCTAGAATCATGATTTGGGGAAGTTATAGATTTCTCTGACCATAAATATTTGCTGGCCCAATTCAACGTACAGAGAACATGATCCAAGAACATTTTCCAGTTTTGGCTAATGAGTTGGACGTTCAGTTGTCAATACCCCTTCTCTTTCCATGTAGCAGTTGCCACGTCTATTTAGAGTCAGAGTGTCCATTTCTGACAAACTGGTTTTGGAATATCCACACCCCACATTCACAATTTGTGTGCTGGTTACGATGAATGAATGACTTCCAAAAGGTACTAAAGCAATGAGACAGACTGAATTTGTGAGCAGCCAGAGCAGCTATGGCTGGCTTGGCAAAGACCTTGGCCAACGGTTGATCAGGGATGTCGATATTTTTGAGATCTAGGCCAAGATAAAACACCAAGTTCAAGACTCAGGAATCTTGGGTATGAATCCTTTCTGTGCGCAGACTGTAAGGGACTCTTTGTATACTGTCCCCTGCTGTGTGTGCTGGGCCATGTGTTTTATGGAGCCCTTCCCAACAGGACGGCCATCAGCATGGGTCCTCTCAGGGGGAAGAACAAAAGCACCAGGGGTCTCTCTTCCAAATTCTCTACGAAGAACAAAATCTCTGGAAAACCACATACCCTATGTCGATTTCCAAAGGCAACATTGAGGAATTTAGGGGCGTTGTCAGCTCAGGATCATAGCATTCTGGTGCCCACAATCCACTCTCTCACTGGAAGTCATGGAAGAGGGAATATCTACAGTTGCCAAGTCATGATGTCGTTGCAAGTGGGACGCGGGGAAGCAAAGAAAATCCCTGAAATGGCTTTGCCGCTGGATTGCGTGTGGGCTGACAGTGATTTGTTTCGATCTGGAAAGAAGGAGCCGGGACTTAAATGAGTTGAGCATACCGTGCCTGACTTAGACAAATGGCCATACCCAACCTGAGCCATGGAGTTTTCCTCTCTAAGACAGAGCGAAATATAAAACAGTTTAGAGTTTCAAGGGGAAAGAATTTCAAGGGGAGAGAATTTAAACCTCACACAAAGTTGGGAGACTCTGCCTTGTCAGTTTCCCACCGAAAACCCCAGTTTGGCAGATTACAAAGTCAGATGCTTCTTCAAGCTGAGTGTGTGATCCCAACAAACAAAATGGGCTTGTGGTGCACACAGCTTTTCTGTTACGTGGACTCTAGCCTGGAAACTTCCTTCCTTCTGGGCTGTCTCCTGTTGCACGCACTGCTTTGTCTTTCCTTGGCAGGATTAGTGGCTGACGTTCGCTCCCTACTGTGAAAATATTTGAATTTCCCCACATGTTAATGTGATTTATAAGAGAGTGTTTGACCTGATGTTTGAGATCTACTTCTAATGCCGAACATGGAATGTCGACGCCAGGGTGACAGTTTGAAAGCTGTTCTATCTCACATTCTGTTCTCTCCTCCTGATTTTTTGGCTGAAAGGGCCAATTGAAACCCTTCGGGCTGAAAGGGTCGATGTCTGTAAAACAATCACAGGCGTGAAAACACTGTCTTTGTTTATTAGAGCCAATTTATCTCATACCTAGTGTTATGTCAGAATTATTTAAGCAAGTGACTGGAAATCATCATACTTTTTACGCGTCTCTAAGGAGCAAAGTACCCTAGCAGGTCCCGAAGTAGGAAATACCTTCTTCCGGGTCCATGACATGCACACAATAGTATGTGTCCTTGGAGGTCTGGCCATAAGGACAGGGCAGGGGACAGAGGAGAATGTCCTGTCAACTTGTAGACCTGGGCACCTGCTTGGTCTCCCAACAGCCTAGTCGTACAGATCCCAGGCAGGTGCCCCTGTGAAGTGTGTCATGTGGCATTTGTGGGAGAAAAACGGTCCGCAAGTACCATTCCTAAAATGTGAATGCTCTTGTGACCCAGATGGCTTCTTGCTTGAGAGGGGGCAATAGATCCCTGTTGCTAAATGGAACCACCACTCGGAGGAATGATGCAGCTTCCCAGGAGTGTCACTGCAGCAGGACGCTGTAGCTGCCTAGCATGCCTCGAGGGAAACACCGCATCTTGGCCCCAGTGGACCCCACTGGTGTCTGGGCTGTATTTCCAAAGGTCAACCCCCTACCCTCCCCGAGTAGCTGTGTGTTCACAGATCACGCCATGAACACTCCTTCCAAATGGAGATAACCCAGTAGGAACCACCTCAAACCAACAAAGGGGAAGACCGATTGGCCAATAAGTATGTGATATGCTTAACTGGACTCGTCAGTTTTGAAATGCTGCTCAGGGGCATTTGTGTCACTGTTGTCCTTGGGGAGAAACTTGAAGAGACTGTGATGGTCAGTGTTGCCTTGGATCTGGGTGAAAGGCACACTGTCTACTCCTGGGGGAAGGGCAGCAGTTTATCACATCTTCAAGCAGGTGGATTTTCAGACACAGCAATTACAGGGCTAAAGTCATTTCTGGCATCATGAGGTGCCCGCATTTCAGAGACACGCAGTCCGTGCAGTGGATGACAGCGTGGCCCCTAACTGGGAAAACTGGATGATACGTGCTATGAGGTGGAACAAGGAGCAATGGGTGGGAAAGCCTGGTGGGCGGCCGTGGGTGTCCACTGTCCGTGTGACCCCGCTGGCATCCGAGCTGAGATGCTCACCAGCCACCAAAGCCAGATCTGGGGGAGCCCCGGGGCTGGGGGGAGCCGATGGGCGGGGCTGTGAGGCGAGGCGGGGACAGCCAAGCAAGGCACATATTCCTCCCACAGAAACCAGAAGCGGGTGGAGATTGTGAGCAGAGGAACCACATGATGGGCATGTGTTTAGAAAGGCCCCTGACTCGGGTGCAGACCCGGGGTCACGGGGGCCAGGAGGGGAGGGAAGCAAGCTGTTGCAGGCTGCTGTGGTTTGGAATTTCGCACAAGTTCCCTGACCCGGCCCCTCTGAGCAGCCCCGCCTCTGACAGGACAAGGACTGCTTGGGCACCTGCTGACAGATGGCCAGCCGGAAGGAAAGTGCATCCTGCAGGTGCGGACTCATGCCCGGCAGCGAGCCACAGGAGGGTGTCTGCGTTTCTCAGATCTTGAGAGATTGTAGATGCCCGCAATGTGGGTGAGGCAGCCGTTCAATCAGAGGGATCTGTGCTTCCGCGGGAGCCCCTCTGCGTGACCTGCTGTCACTGCTGGCCCAGCCCCATGACTGTGTCATCACAGCCTGATTAACTTGCCATGATCCAGTCAGTCCAAGACGCCCTCAGACCCTGGAGAGCAGCGCTCAAAGGATACCCGGCCCCCTCGATGGAAAGCGTAGGGCTCAGCAAACGCGTGTCTTCATCCACGTCCCCGCTCAAAATGTCAGCTACTTACAACCCAGCCAGGCCTGCCTGCCCTTGAGCGCAAGGCAAGCGGTTGGGCAGCGTTTATGTGGAGTGAGTGGAAAAGATAACCGAATATGATTCGTGGCACTTGGCAGAAAACAAGTCATGATGCAATAAAAAAAGAAAAAGAGAGAGATGCAAGAGAAGAGAAAGGAAAGAAAAGAAAGACAAGGAAACGGGCCGCCTTGTACATTAGCCACAGTGTAACTCACTGAGATGCCCCGCCCCGCCCTGTCCCAGGGCGATTAACCTCGGGGACTGAAGAGCAAGGGGTCCCCGGTGCGGCCCCAAGGGCTCCGCTCACAGTGCACCGTTTCCTTGCAGGTGCGGCTTGTGGCCCCGGGAGGAAGACCACAGGACAAAACCGGAGCAGCAGCCCGAATGCACAGGCTCAGGAGTCTGAGGACGACCTTACGTAATCACCGGAGAAGCTGCACGATGCCGACCCCGTGGAGCTTACATGCCTGTTAGATGTATTAAGACGTAAAGGCTCCATCAGGTAGAGATTATTTTTTCCCCGTTCAGAGGGAAAACTGAGACGCAAAAATATTGTCAAGCTGCAGGAGTTTAAGAAGTACTCACGGGAAGACGTAGCATCGGTCATCATTTCCGGTTTTCCCTAGAAGGCTGGGCCAGCGTCAGGGATGGTTCCGCTGAGCTAAACTCAGGGAGTCCCCCGGACTTTTGTAGGGACCTCATTTCACCCTCAGCCGCACAGAGAGAACGCCATTGCTCCCCGGTGGGAAGAACTCAGACCCTCTCCTGGCTCCAGCCAGCACTCTCCGGGATGGTCTGTCTGCTCCGTGGGCCTCAGCCCTTGCCGGTTCTCAGCGTGTCAGTTACGGCCTGTGTTTTCTCTCTTGAACCTGGCAGGTTCGAGACCCGCCTGTTACGGGCTATAAACTGTGGAAATGAAGTGTGGCGGCTGGTGGACCCCCTGGACCCCACACGGGGATGCCAGTGAGGAGGGCACGTCCTCTGATGAGACTGAGTGGAGTCCAGCACCTGGTCAGCATCTATTGTTCAGACTGGCCCAGTGACCCCGAGCCCTGCAGCGTGACAGCTGTGGGAGCGTATCCAGGGGCACGCACCGATGCCCAGGCTCTGATGCTGACTCAGAGTCCGCCTGCTCCCTGCGTCACCGCATCGGACCTTTGACCCCATCAAAGGCCGTGCTTCCCCCGGGGACTCTTTTTCAGGTTACAGTATTGCTGTCCAGTCCCGCTGGCTGACACTGACCACACCCTTCTGGCCCCTGAGACTCTGGTGTTGTGTCTGCTCTGCAATCTGATGACGGCGCTCCCTTTCATCACAAAAGATACTCATTCCTGGACCGCAGTTGAGGCATTCGTGGCATTCCACAGTGGCCGTTACCCATGGCCATCTGGCTCCGGCCCCTACGCACCCTCGGAGATGTCCATGCCTGCTTCCTCCACCTTCTCCCGGTCTACCGCCTGACTCGGGAGTTTTGGTCCCTAATTAAAGCTGTTTCCAGAAGAACTCATCTGTCAGCCACTTTCTGAGTAATGGTCAGGGTAAAAGGAGGCTCTAGAGACTGATTTTTGAACTGGGAGGGTTTGCTCAGGCCCTTGCTTGATTTTTCTTTATTTTTCACACAACAGCAGGCATTACATAGCCTGCCTGGTAAATCTTCTGGGTGGATCCTGGCCAACAGGGCACTTAGGGTTTAGAAGTTCCTGCCTGCTCGGCCCTGAGATTCTCCTGGATTCACGTGGTCCACACAGTGCTCGCCGGTGCCCGTCAGGGGTCTGCACCGGTCAAAGTGTGGACGCAGGGATCTCTGTGAAGGACCTCCAGAAAAGTGTCTATTAAATGCTCTTCTCCCTCTTTGCATCTGACCACTTGGGATAAAAATATCTGAGTGATAGTGAAAGATAAATAAAAATAAAGTAAAGGGGCCCCTGGGTGGCTCAGTCGGTTGACCATCTGACTCTTGATTTTTGCTTGGGTCATGATCCCAGGGTTGTGGGTTTGAGCCCTGCCTCAGGTTCCTTGCTGAGTGTGGGATCTGCTTAGGATTCTCTCTCTCTCTCTGTCTCTCTCTCTCTGTCTCTCTCTCTCTCTCTCTCTCTCTCTCTGTCTCTCTCCTTTTTTCCTCTAAATAAAAAAAAGTGCAATTGTAGCTACAGGAAGAAAGCACAACTGTCTAATGGCATCAACTCTTCTCTCTGCATATTATACCTAATGAAAATTTTAAAATATGTGAACAGACTATCATAGGAAAGAAAATGCACTCACACATATAAAAATGCTTGGCCCTCTCACTATTGGAGAAATACAGCTTAAAATACAGTGCCTGACCGCTTCTTACCTTGGGATGGAAGAGGAAAAGCCAGGACGGCATACAACAAGCAGTCCTAGGGTGACTTTCATTAATAATGCTCTTGGTGCATCTGGGTGGCTCAGTCCATCCCAGTGCTGGACAGCCATGGTGGTAAGACCTATTCCTGTATTTCGGTGTCAGACGTGTTAAAATGAAAAATAAATAAATAAATAAATACATAAATAAATAAATTACATCATAGAATCAGTGAAACCCAATACTTCTTGCCTCATACTCTTTGTATCTTTGGAATTTTCTATTAAACTTCTTACTTTAGATTCCCTATTTGAAGGTATGCTCAGAAGAATGTATTACCATCCATCGACTCTTCTCTTTATGGCTTGGTTCTGTCTAAAAAGTCAATAATATTACATTGGGTGGGTTAGAATCATGTTCGGGATGTCAGCACAGGGGACCTTCGTAGGGACACAGAGAGATCTCGGGATAGGGAACTAGAGGGAAGTAAAGCTGACCTCTCTAAGTGTTGAGGCTACAGAAGAGGCCAGGAGTTTATATTTGGAGCCCCCACCACAGAACTGGCGTGGCCTTGGGTGAGGAGCAGAGAAGGCAAATAGTACATTTGAATGTAGTGCAGAGAGAGAAGTGCTTCATTTCACAGACTCTAATTCTTACAGGGATATTTTGGAAATAAAGGACAAAGGCGCATTGATTTCATTAGAGCAAAATATGTGTGAAAAATAAAGAAAAGGGAGCCGCTGCTAAGTCCTCCGTGTGACTGTACAGAACATGAGGTTTATTTATTAAATCTGCTGCAGAATAGTGACACATCCCTTTAGGTTTGGAGTAATGGTTACAATACATAATATTTATGGAGCATTTATGATGTGTCGTGAACTATTTAAGCTGCTTACACGTATTAACCCATGATTGAGGATCCTCGGTGTGTAAATAAATCACTTCTCTGCTCATTTTCTTGCAAAGCTCCAATTCAGTGACCTAATTAAAAATAAATGAAAATTTCTAGACCTGAAATGAAAGCCTGACTCACAATTCTGGCGGAAGTGACATTGCATAGAAGTCATTGCCTTCAACATGGTATCTTGCTATTCAAGTAGAGAATTTCCATTATTCACCAGTTGACCTTTTTGTTATTTCATTGTGCACTAATTAGCTGTACAACTCAATTATGCAGAAAACTAACCGATGAAATTAAGGGTGTCCAAATGGCTCCGTCAATCAGAAGGAACAAATTGGGCTTATATGTGGTTCTGTTAGGTTGCACACAGAATAAAGAAGCATAATTATCCTCATTCAGTGTATTTTACACTAAAGGTAATCAGGAAGGCAGAATTGTCAAATTAGTGATAAACTAAGATTCAGACCCGTGCTGGCCACTCAGTCTTATCAACCTACTTGTGAACACATATTAGCTGTGAGTCTGTCTTCAAACTTCCCTTTCTTCAGATGCTCTGCTTATATTTTAGAAAATGTGAAAAACCTAGTAGACTATGATTTCCTTCTTTGATCAACACCAACAGCTAGCACTCATACTGAAATGGCAGTAGATTTGAGTTTTAGGAAACACATGAACTCTTTATACCCATTAGGATATCACTGCATCCCTTTCTCATCATTGTATTTTTTTATTCAGTTTTCAGTTTTAGTAGAATTCTGCTTGCTCCTAATTTAGAGTTAACATTATTTTACACGGTACAGCAGCTCCCCTGTCCTCCCCCCAAGAGGCTACCACATTCAGTTCTTTCCATTACTCTTTTTATATTTGCTTCCCTAATTATGAGCATTACCTTTTAATTGCTAATTATTGATTTTTATTCTGTGACAGTGTTCATTGCACTTTGTTATGGAGGATGGCCATTTGCCCAGCTTCCCTCCTTCCCTCCCCCCACGATACTTTCCATGTGTCCTCCCTGCTTTTTTTTCTACTGCAGTTTAGCTTAGAGAACACCAGCTCTTCCATCGTTATGGCCACCAAGGACCTCACATGCTCTGTCTCTCTTCCAGAAGAACTCTATCACTTTCAGTTCCTAATGTCTTGCCCTCTCTACCCCATGTGTTCTAGTGACAAGACATTCTAGAACTTCTTTCAGTTTGACATTCTGTCAATTCCCTTTCATACAGTGAATGTGTCCCTGAGATTTCTGACCCATTCCAGTTTGAGCTGATGGCCCCCCAGGTGCCCTGCATCTCCTGACTATCATTCGGTGGGCCGGCCCCGCTCCTCGCCTTCCTTAGGTTCCCAGCTCCCCTCAATCCATGCCATTGTCTTACTCACCTGTTGGGGTGGTTCATACCTCATATATCATCCCAAGTATGAGCATTTAAGAGTTACATTTTTGATAACTTCTTTGCTCCAAATTGTCATTAACATACCATCATTCTTAACTGATGGCCTTGTGATCAATTCTAATTTAGAGCTATGGTTTTTTTTCTTCAAGCTGTGAAGCCATTCTTTGATTTTCATCTACTTGTCAGTGAAGCCATTGAAAATCCAATGCTATATGTTGACTAATGGCTCAACACATCAAGAAGATAAAACAGTTATAAACATATACATGCTTGATCAGGAGATCCTTAAAATGCATAAAGTAAAATTGACAGAAATGAAAGGATGGACAATTTTACATAATAGTGGAAAACATCAGTATACCACTTACACTACTAGACAGAATGATGGGACAGAACATCAGTAAAAACTAGAAGAACAGTACTGGAGGGGTGCCTGAGTGGCTCAGTCATTTAAGCATCTGACTCCTGGTTTCTGCTCAGGTTATGATCTCTCAGTTGTGGGATCGAGCCCCATACCCAGCTCTGAACTGATAGCACAGGACCTACCTGAGATTCTCTTTCTCCCTCTGTCTCTGCCCTTCCCTGGCTTGCTCACTCTCTCTCTTACTCTGTCTCAAAAAATACATATATAAACATAATACAAAATAAAAAGACTAGAAGAATAGTACTGTGAAACTACTGGACCTGAAAAGTATGTCCCAACAGTGCACACAAAAACAGCTGTCCATACATGTACATATATATATATATGAATATGTGTGTGTGTGTGTGTGTGTGTGTGTGTGTGTTTCCCCCCTCAAGCACATGTGGAACATTCACCAGGATAGACCACGTAACCACAGAAAAAGTCTCAGAAACTTAAAAAGTTTGAAATCATCCAGAGTATCTTCTCCAACCTCAATAGAATAAACCAGAAGTCAACAATAATGTTTGTCTCTCATAAAAATGATTGACTGAAAGTCTATTTTGTGTGATATTAGGATGGCCATCCCTGCCCTATGCCTGCTTGCCATTTCCATGGTGTATGTTTTTTAGGTCACTTTTCATTCAATCTATTTGTGTCTTTGGAGCTAAAGTGAATTCTTATAGAAAGCATATAATTGAACCATTTAAAAAATACATTCTGCCAAACTCTGATGTAATTTAATCCAAGTATTTGATCCATGTGAAATTTAATTTTATATGTTGACGAGGGTATGGCACCTAGCCAGTGTTTGGTAAACACTAATCTAGATGTTGCTATGATGGTATTTTGTGGATGTGCCGAGATTAAATTAATTTTAACCAATTTTTATTTATCATGTATGCATGCCTGTAATGCTTCCTCAGTCTGGTTTTTGTGCCTTTTTAGAAAACTTCAACCATTGTCTTTTTACTCCCTCTGTCTCTGTCTCCCTCTCTGTTCCTTTTAATATTTTATTTTCTTTTAAAGTTTACTTATTTATTTTTTTGGAGGGAGCACACAAGCAGATGAGGGGCAAAGAGAAGGAGAAATAGAATCCCAAACAGACTCCATCCATGAGCTCAGAGCCCAATGTGGGGCTTAACCCATGAACCGTGAGATCATGTATGACCTGAGCCAAGATCAGAATTGGATGTTTAACTGACTAAGCAACCCAGGTGCCCCCTTTTGATCTTATGATTCTGATACTTCATTTTTGTATCTTATAATTTGATTTTGCAAATTGATATATGAATAACTAATGGTTTTTTCTATTGCATTTTTTCTCTTTAAAATCTCTTATTTTTTTAATTTTTAAAATTTAATTTAAATCCAAGTCAGTTAACACATAGGAATAGAACCCAGTGACTCAGCACTTAACATGTAACACCCAGTGCTCATCTCAGTAAGTACCCTCCGTAATGCCCATCACCCATCACCCATTTAGCCCAGCCCTGCCTCCCTCCAGCAACCTGTTTGTTCCCTGTATTTAGGTGTCTCTTATTGTTTGCCTCCCTTTCTGTTTTTGTCTTATTTATCCTTCCATTCCCCTATGTGCATCAGTTTTGTTCTTTAAATTCCACATATGAGGGAAATCATAAACTTTATTAACAGCAATTTTATATTTGCAAAAAGACTGAACTCATAGTACACAGTTTTCATACATCTTTCTACCCATTTTCTCTTGCTATTAGCATCTTACCTGATTAGGGTGCAGTTGTTATAATGAATGAACAAATATTGATAATGAATAACTAAAGTCCACAGTTTATTCAGATTTCCTTACTTTTACCTTATGTCCTCTCTGTTCCAGGCTCCCTCCCAGGCCACGATGCTACACTGAGTCACCATGTTCCTTCAGCTGCTTCTTGTGAAAGTTTCTCGGGGTTTCCCTTTATGCAAGACCTTTGGCAGTTCTGATGAGCTCTAGTCAGGCGTAGTGTAGGATGCCCTTTGATTGGGATTTGATGTTTTTCTCATGATGTTTGCCTCATGGGCTTCCTCACTGGGGGCACAGGATCGGGGAAAGGAGGTCTCCAGGGCAAGATGCCATTTGTCTCATGTCCTACCAAAGCCACCTGTTAGCAGCACGCTTTGCCAAGGCCGGTGTTGAAGTTGATCCCGTGGTGAAGGGTGTTTCCAGGTTCCTCCTCTGCCAGTCCGTCCTTCCCTACCTCTGCCGTGCTGTCCGCTTCGGAAGGAGCCCCTGGGCATGGCCCTCATGCACACAGAGAGGGCCTATGTCCTCCCTCCTCAAACACAGGGCGTCTCCAGAGCTGAGCTGGATTCCTCGCAGAGGAGGCTTGCCCCCTCTCTCCCGTGGATTCATCAGATCGGCAGGGACTCTGGGACATCTGGTTGATGCTTGATGTATCATCTAACACGACTATTTTGTTGCCGAAATCGGTCAAGTTTGGGCCAGTTCTTTCAGTTTTCACTTGGGGCCGTCCTTCCTTACATTCTGGCGTCACAGGCATTCCGGGCTCACTTACATCCCGCCCCCACTGGGAAAGCCGTCATCTCTCCAAGCAACCTGGCTCCTTTCATCTCCGTTTTTGGAAAACGGGATTGTAAGTCAAGGTCTGGGCTCTCAGTGTTCTAACTGCTATGACTGCATCTGTTCTGGAAGCCACGTCAGCCGATAGAGCAGAGGAACAGATGTGCCAACTCGTGTACACGCATGTGTCCGACAGTTTATCCGTAACCATCTATGTCTGTATGAATCTAAGCAAAAAGTCATGCCGACATATGGCGCTCTAATACTTTACGATGTGGGTCATTCTGGACGGCTCTCTCCTGCTTATCTACAAATTCCCGCTCCAATGGTGAGAAATCTGGCTATGGCCATCTTCCCTCCATTTACTTATTGTTCACTTCCAGTACACCCCTATAGCGATCTCAGCACTGTTGACCTCTTTCCGCCCAGTTAACAACCTCATAGACCCGAGCGTGGTGAATATTCAGTGTGTCTTTAACCTCACAGATTCCGTTCCTTCTGCCGCTCCCAGGTCAGCACCTTTCCCCCCCCCACCTCCTTTAGCGAGGTTGACTCGTATATCTGAAATACAGTTAAATGCTTTTGTCAAAGTCTCCTTCCCCCCCAGGGATTCTCCAACCTTTGACCTGCATTTATTTTAAGTTACACATGGTGAGTAGCACTCTTTGAGCTGTAGATTCTGTGAGTTCTGAGAACTGCATAATGTCTAGGAGGCACCTTTGCAGAATCGTGCAGAATAGTCTACTGCCTTTAAAGTCTCTGTCCTTCCACTGTTCATTCCTCCAACCTGTTCTCTCAAGCCCCAGGCAACTACTGATAATCTTATGATCTTTATAGTTTTGCCTTGTCTAGAACACAGATAATTGGATTCATACAGTATGGAAACTTTTCAGACTGGATTCTTTCACTTAACAGGAAGCAGTTATGTTCCCTCCATATCTCGTAGTGGTTTGATAGCTTGTTTCTTTTTATTGCTGAGAAGATCTACCTGTAGGGATCCACATACTACGCTTACCATTCGTCTATTGAAAGGCATCTCGTATGCTAACAGCTTGGTGATTAGGAATGAAGATGATATAAATGTTCATGTGTAGCTATGTGTGTACACATACGTTTTCAACTCAGTGAGATGAATCTCTAAGAGCATGACGGCTGGGTCATATGGTGAGACTAAAATCATCTTTGTAAGAGCTGATACCTTTTCTTCTAAGGTGGCTGTTTCATCTTGCATCCCCACAAGCAATGAACGGGCATTCCCGTGCCTCAAAGTCCTTCTCGTTATTACGATATTAGTGATAGCTATTCTAATAGGTGTGTGGTGTTAGCTCGTTGTTAATTTAATTTCAGTTTCTTAACAAAAATAAAAGAGTTGGACCATCTTTTCATGTGCTTATTTTCCACGTGTGTGTCTGTTTTGGGAAGGTATCTCTTCAACCTTCTGTGTGTTTCCATTGGATTGATTGTTATGGGTGAATCTTAAAACTTCTTTATGTATTTTGGACAGAAGTCTTTTGTTACATAAGTAGTTTGGGAATATTTTCTGCCAACATATGGCTTGTCTTTTGATTCCTTTAAATGTATCTTTCACAGAGCTTAAGTTTTCAATTTTAATAAATCCAATTTGTGATTTATTAAGCACTCAATAGGTATTATTGCTCTAGTTTTTGGATATAATGATGATGGTCTTTATAGAGATAAATATAGTAAAGACATTCGCAATGGGTTCCTGAAAGTGAAACAGAGTATTGTGGAAAAGGTTTCCCAAACATGTTTCCTGCTGTTTCGTTACTCAGATTTGGTTGAATTCTCGTGCATGACATACATCACTGATGCAAATTCATCATTAATATTGTCAGCAAACAAACCAAAGAAGCTGCATTTGGGGAATACACAATTAAAGAAATCTTGGTTAGAAATGCTCAGGGAACTAAGTTCACTTTATCCCTCCGCATTACGAATCTCACACGGTGGTATATTCTACTTTGATAGTTATTTCTCGGTTTCATTTTGAAATGCATGTGCACCAAGCTACACTCACAGACATCCAACCAGCCACACTGACTGAAAACTTCTTGCTAATATATGAATTTACCTCGTTAGCAATGCAGAATCTAACCACTTGCAAAACACACCAGTTTTAGGACTCTAAAAATATACAAATATTTTTCTGGAATAAATCCTTGGATGCTGAGTATTCCAAATGACATTGGGAGAGGCAAAAAGAATTTAAAAAGACCTTGGAATGTATTGCTAATTGAGTTTTGTTAACAAGATAAAATTTCATTGGTCACAAATCACAAGAAAGGGACAGTTTATTACATCACAGAACTGGGGCGTGGGTTAGACGGTTCCGACCCAGGCTGGCTCCTCCGACGGGCACCTGCCCGTCCGTGTGTGACAGCCTGCAGTTCTGAGCCCTGTCAATCTCTTTGCTTGCAAATTAATGGTCCCTTTATGCTCTAGGATGAAGGCCAGAACGTGGGATTTGCAATCTTGAGTTATATTAAGTGAAAACACGGAAAACCCTGGGTGTTTCACATTGTGTCCTAAAATATAGCTCTGCTGCTACATTAGGTCTTAAGTCTCATTTCCTCTATTTATGTTGTTAGCTTGTTCGCTTTTGAGTGAACTTGTATATGCTACATGCTCGGTGATGTCCTGTGAGAAGAGCCCTCCATTCCCTGCCGCCGATGCCTCTCCTCCTCGTCTGACCTCCGGGTCCTTTCAGGAGCAGGCGACGGACTGTGGGTGGAGATGCCTCAAGGCCAGGTGTCCGTGGGTAAGTGTCACTGCTGCCTGCTCCCAGCTCTCCACACTCGGTTCCTGCCAGCCTGCAAAGCTCAGTTCTCTCCTTCAAACAGACTTTTAGGACAACTGAGTCTCACCCTGTTTCCTCTTACTGGGGTCTCTGCACTCGGTGTCCCTTTATTCCTTGCAACTGGTGATCTCCTGGGTCTACCTCCGGTCCTGCACTTAATGGTGCAGGAATGGGGCCCCTCGCTGGCTCAGCCCATTGAGTGTCCGACTTCGGCCCAGGTCATGCATGACCTCACAGCTGGTGGGTTCGAGCCTGGCATTGGACTCTGTGCTCAGAGCCTGGAGTCTGCTTTGGATTCTGTCTCTGTCTCTGTCTCTGTCTCTGTCTCTCTGTCTCTCTCTCCTCTCAAAAATAAATAAACATTAGCGGCAGCTGGGTGGCTCAGTCAGTTAAGCACACGAATTCAGCTCAGGTCATGATCTCACAGTTCATGGGTTCGAGCCCCACATTGGTCTCTGTGCCTGGAGCCTGCTTCGGATTCTGTGTCTCCCTCTCTCCCTGCCCCTTCCCTGCTCATACTCTGCCTCTTTAGGGGCCTATAGACTGGTGACTGTTGTAGGAGCAGGTGCTTCTGCACTCTGTGGTCCTCCCCATCACTCCTCCTCAAGAGCCTTGGTTCCATATTTCTTATTTTACTTTTATGCCAAACTCGCACCTGTTACCTGACCTTCCCCTTGTCACCACTGCCCGCCCCTCTGTCCCAGTCTGTCTAAACCCGCACTCGTATCTCATTCCTTTCCCAAGACTCTTCCGCCTCTGGCTTTCCACATCGCTTTCTCGTTTTCTAAAAGAGTTGGGGGAAAATAGCTTAAGAACCTCCAGCATTACACTCAGAAAGTTATTCTTATTTTTATTTCAGTGAGTGTTGATTTATCGCTAACAGGTCAGAGGTCACATTAGAATAACAGAGCTGTGCACATGAAGCATCTTGACGGACTCATGTAGGACGGCGCACAGTTGCATCATTGTGTTTGGACGTTTCCCAACCCAACTTCAGTATCTTTATACTCTTAACTCCCGAGACCATAAACGTGATAGTGCCAAAAATGCAAATGGTATTTATTCTTTTCAGGAACGTGACTTACTTGGTGTTCTATTTGTTACTGAAGGACTTGCTTAATCCTCAGCCATGACTGTGAATTTGTCTATTTCTCCTTTTTTTCTCTACCAGTTTTACTTCACGCATTTCCAGGCTCGGCTGTTTGGGGTGTGGACACTTTAGGGTCATTATGTCTTCCTGGTAGATTGATCCTTTTCTGTGTCTGTAGTAATTTCTTTGCTCTGAAATCAAGTTTATGTGATATTCTAAGTGAATGTTTGCACATATGTATTTTCCCATCCCTTTCATGTTCAACTCAACAATGGCACTGAAAATGAAGTGAGTCTCTTATAAACAGCATGTAGTTGGGTTCTGTTTTTATGCACTTGCCCATTTCTTTTTAATTGGTGTATTTAGATCATTTACCTTGAAGCTAGTCACCAACATGTGAGAACTTAAATCTTCCGTTTTATTATTTGTTTTATGTCTGTTTCCTCTGTTTCTTGTATCTTTGTTCTCCCACTGCCCTGCTGTGGGTTACCTGCAAATACTTTAGGATTCCACCTGGACTAGGGTTTAGAGCCCTTGAGTGTATCTCTTTGTGTTGTGTTTATAGTGGGTGTTCTGGGTATCACAATATACTGATATTTCTTATTGCAGTTTATTGATATTGGTATTTTACTACTTTTGATTAAAGTATGGAAGTCTTTTTTTCTAATTAGTTGTCCTTATCTACTTTAAATACCATTGTCTTTTGTCTCAGATGGCGTTACATACTGTTTGTTTTGATCATCAGATGCAATCAGAAGACTCATTAGGAAAACATTTGCTACTGTAAGTACACACATATCTGGTCTTTCTGACCATTTTTCTCTCTAGCTACTCCAAGATTCCTTCTGTTGTCATTTCCTTTCTGTTTGGAGGACTTAGATTAGTCTTTCTCTGTGGGTATTTCAGTAAGAACATGTTCTTTTCCTTTTACTTTGATAATGTCTTCATTTTCACTATATTCCTTAAGGACAGTTTTGGGAGATATAGAATTACAGCTAAAGCTTTTTGTTTCAGGAACGTCTTGCTGATGCCGCCCACCCATCCACCGTGCCTCAGCGCGGGGAAACCTTCTGGAGCCCGTGTCATATCGCCTGCAATGATGATGCAGTGCACAAAGCCCATGCTGCTGAGTAAGTGTCCTTAAGATGAGATGAGAAAGATCCAGCCATGAAGAATACTAAGATATGCATATAAAGGCACTCCAAATATGCTCCAAAAAAGTGGAAATTGCTATTTGTGTATAGTATAATCATTTTCTTTATGGGGTAAGAGAAAAGTCCACTGCAATAATTACAGTAGATTATGTGCTTCAATATCCTTACGGAAATAACTTTAAGAGGGTAAATAGCAAATAAAAATAGTTAAACATTCACAATAGAATGTTTCCTAAAAATTAGCCAAGGCGAATGAATAGCTTAGGAAATGTCTAATTAGGCAAATACCTAAAATATGAGCCAGTTAATAGTCCCAAACATACTTAATTATCTATTTTAGTTTAGGACTAATTAGCTATGGATAATTTAACAATAGTTGTTATATGTACAATTTCAAATTAGATGTAGAAGATATAATATCATTCCATTTTTGTCTGTGATTTTTCACTGATTTAGTACTAGTGTAAAAGAAACAATACAGCCCTATTTTCTAAAGGCAGCTTGGATGTTTTCTGATTTCAGTCAATTGTTGAGGACGACTTTCCATGCATGCTAAATCTAGTCACAATGGAGAACTTTCTAAAGACACTAAATGCTGTGGCACATGGCACTCGATCAACTAGATATGTAGATATTTGATATCTTCCTTATGAATCTTTAATATTTTAAACTCTATGTTATATAAAGCTTCTGCAGAGGAATGTCATTTATACATGCAAATCTTCCCCCTTCCTTCCGTATCCACAAGGGAAGCAGAGATATTAATTACAGCAAGTACATTTAACTTCAACTTAACTATAATTGATTGGCATCTGGGGTCTTTCTCATGTGATGGATCTCAAAAGTTTTATAATAAGATAAAATGTTATCAATATTAATGAGTATCACTTTGTTCTGAAGAACTATTACTGAACAAAAAAATCCTATCCGAAAGGAAAGTGGGATGCTGTCTAAGTCACTCATAGTCAAATATTGTTAGCAGCAGAAATCTTTCAATAAACTTAAATCTCACATTCTTGATAAGACAAAGGGGCACCTGCCCGATCCATGTGCCTATTCAGGATCTTACTGCCTCCGGTAGTTTTGTCAGATGAGACTTGAACTCCTTTTGTCTCCCTGATCAACAAGGACAGTTGCCCCTAAAGAACACGAGGGTGAAGGGGCTTAAGGTGTTGACTTTCTGTTGGCAGCGGAGAATGGAACAGAGTATCCTTAAGAGGATGTGAAGGGATTCAAGGGGCCAACGCAATGCGTGTCAATAGGGAAGTACCACGCTTCAGTGTGCATTTTGTTGGTTTTCTGTGATAAAATGAAGCATCCTAAATTTTATTGCTACTTGATTGATGGCTGAGTTTAGTGGGCGTCCATTTTCCAATGTAGTTTGCGCCTTCCTGTCCCCCCCAGTGTCGTGGAGAAAATGCTGCTTGCGGATCTTAAGGGCTCCAGTGCCTGAACCCACCCGTGGCTCACACAGGAAGGGCCGTAACCTAGAGGAGGCCGACCAGGGCTCGCCTTCAGCTGTTTTTATAGTAGAACTCAGAGTGGAGATAAGGCTCAGGTGAGAGCAAAGGAAAGAGTCACAGGCTCAGGTCAGCCCCCCCCCCCCCCCGCCCCCACTTTGAGACATCGGAGCATGCTGATGGCATGTCGGCCTTTTTAGAAGAGAAATCAGAAGCAGTGACACTCAGGCTACAAAGGTATGTGTCGTATGAAAATCAGATAAAAACCAAGATATTCTCCACAATGAAGACTTAGTTAAGGGGGACTGAAATCCTTCTCAGCAACCTTGCTCCCTCCCCGGGGAAAGACCTCAGGTCTTTGGTGGAACCCCCTGGTTTCATAGATTACAGTTTGGAAAATACTTATCCAAAGCCCAGACTGGGAAAATGAAAACTCAAAACAGCTGTATCTTTAGAGAAGTTACGTAAACAACTGAGGTTTACAACTGCATTTGCTCTGATAAAATCACAGTGTTTACACTCGTCAGGCTGTTCCTGTTGAGTTCTCGTTACTTTGCCTACAGTTCTTCAAATATACAGGACGACGTCAGACCCATCAACAGGCACTCCGGGAGCGCAGATCTGAGCAGGGTAGCCAAACACCCAGAGCTCCGAAGGTGCGTGTTATGGAACTGCCTTTTCTCGAATTGACTGCGCTCACCTGGGCGCGGTGTGAGAGGGGTCGTTCTGAGCCCACGCTGTGCCTCCGGGCCGCCAGCGTCAGCAATGGTCTGGAAAGTCATTCCCTCCTCTCTGGGATCCGGCACCTCCTACGGGCTGCTGAAGTGGCCGTTCAGAACATAAGAGGGTTTTATTGACTCATTCCAGAGGAGCCCAGCTGGCGTCCTGCATAATCACTTCTACAAATTCATAGGGCGCTCCCGCGCACCCATGGAGCGAGCCGCTCCCTGCCCAGACACCCGCGGAATGACTGTCATAATGCCAGTGTGGCTTTTTCCAGGCTCTACAAAACCATGTGTTTATCTGTTTCTCCCTCCAATACAGACTGGACGTCCTGTGGGCATGGCACCATTTTATTTATTTGTGGTCTTTTCCCCTTCCCACAGTACATGCCTTCCCTGGGGAGGCGCTTTAGATTCTAAATCTAGTTCATTTCTCAAGAGAGGAAAATGTAGTACATGTATCATAAAATGTATATGCATCTCATACATAGAATGAATATGTCTGTAATATATTTATATATATATATATTTGAGAGAAGGAAATGTTGTTACTAGTATATATTATTCTATCATATTTAATTTTCTTAAAGTTATTTATTTTTGACAGAGACGGAGCACGAACAGAGAGAGCAAGGCAGAGGGAGAGAGTACCAACAGGCTCCGCAGCATCAGCACAAAGCCCCATGCAGGGTTGGAACTCAGGAGCCACCATCATGACCTGAGCCAAAATCAAGAGTCAAAACGCCTAAAAGACGGAGCCCCCCAGGTGCCCCTTTCCTAATTGTGATGATAACGGCTTAGAGTGAACCCCTGAAATGGCTTTTGGACTTTGAGGACAGCTGTGCTCCTGGGGACACCTTGAGGCGAGCCTTCAAACTTCCTGGACTCCAGTTTCTTTTGCATTCACTCTAATTCATCGATTTATTTGCCAGCTGTGGGGCACTAAGTGAATAGCATGCTGGAAGCTTCAAATTCTCCACAGAAGGTGTGGATCCTATCTGTAATTTTCTCTGTTTTTTAACTAAAATAGTTTTTTAATGTTTGTTTATTTTGAGGGAGAGAGAGACAGTGTGAGCAGGGGAGGGGCAGAGAGAGGGAGACACAGAATCTGAAGCAGCTCCAGGCTCCAGGCTGTCAGCACAGAGCCCGACGTGGGGCTCGACCTCATAGACTGAGATCATGATCTGAGCCACAGTCAGACGCTGAGCCGACTGAGCCACCCAGGCGCCCCCTTTCTATGATGTTCTATGGGAGACACCTGCATTCACTTTGGGAGACAGTGAAGTTAACTTTCTGTTAATGAAAACAGGACATTTTTCTTGTGCAACCTCAGCGGCTGGGTTCTTTTGGGTTCGGAGTAGCCCGGAAGGGAGAAAGCCTGGAGGGCAGATCGCTGACCGAGGTCTTGCTCCGAGCTCCGTTCTGTCAACAGCGTTGGGACCTGTAGTTGTCCTCAGACAGGCGTGTGTGTGTGTGTGTGTGGGTGTGGGTGTGGGTGTGTGGGTGTGTGTGTCTGTGTGTCTGTGTGTGTGTGTGATCTTTATGACTAAATATGTGAGAAGATGCTGTCATTCTATCTCTTTGTGTGTTGATGTTATCCTTTTATAAAAGTATTGCTACTTAGAATCAGTTAGAAGGTAAAAGCTGAGACATTTACTTTTTTAATAAGTAGTTGAATGCAGCTCAGAAAAATAGCCTAGCGGCGCGTAAGGGGCTCAGTGGGCTGAGCTTTGGTGGGAGGCGGGGGGGGGGGGGGGGG
>NC_043700.1:2177963-2295885 GCF_006229205.1 Suricata suricatta | reverse complement strand
TGGCAAGGCTGCTCCTTCTGCCTCTTTCCTCTGGGCGCCCAATCCCAACCCACCGCCTCACCACACAGTGTTCTTACTATTTGCCAAATGTGCGTGAGACAGTATCAGGTACTGACTGGGCTCCATCATTTGATTGACATTAACCTCCTGCTCCCGAGGCTTCTCCAAATCTATTTCAAGGCTTTACAAGCTTAATAACACTTCAAACAATAATATATTCGAAACAGGGGCACCTGGGGGGCTCGGTCTGTTCAGCTATCAACTTGGGCTCAGGTCGTGATCTCACAGTCGGGCTCTGTGCTGACAGCTTGGAGCCTGGAGCTGCTTCAGAGTCTGTGTCTCCCTCCCTCTCTCTCTGCCCCTCCCCTGCTTGCACCCGGTCTCTCTCCCTCAAAATAAATAAATTGAAGATGAAACTGGAGATAAGAACCCTTCCATCTGCGACATGGTTGGTTTTTGTTCCTACTGGATACAAATCTTATCGAGCGGACATATTAATCCTTTATCCTGATCTTCCCCTTCAGATCCTAAGAACACAGCATCTCAGCAGTGGTCTGCATCTTACCCTTTTGCAAAAAGCACGTAGTAGCCAGTAGAGTGACACCCCACAACAGTGGGGGGACACACAGGAGCCTCATTTATCAATCATGATGTTTGCGATTGATTAATGCCTATATTATCTGGATGATTGAATCTGACCTCTTTCTGTAACAACTTTTTTTAAAATTCTTTTTAAAAAATGTCGATGGCAATGTGGTTGAAATGCATTATGCACTTTGACGTCTTCTCTCCAAGAGGTCATCTGTGGCCTTGAAGGGGACACTGGGTGTCACGCAGGGCTCAGGGGGCTCCTGATAACCAGTCAGGGCCCAGGTCCCTGTGCTTTCCTCTCTCCCAGGTGCTCCTCTCAGGAACTTGCTTAAAGCACTGGGCCCTTGAGGGAAAGAGACTTTATTGTCATTATATGTCACTTTTTATTTCTAGCACTTTGCACAATCCTTGGCACATAGACATAGGAATTATCATCTGTTGTCAGGATGTCCGGGTGGCTCAGTTGGTTAAGTGTCCATCCAGCTCTTGATTCCAGCTCAGGTCAGGATCTTGCAGGTCATGAGTTTGAGCCTGGCATCGAGCTCTGCATTTGGCAGCATGGAGCCTGCTTAGGATTCTCTCTCCTCCTCACTCTCTGTCCCTCCCCTGCTGGCATTCTGTCTGTCTCTCTCTCAAAAGAAATAAATAAAAGTAATAACAGAAATAGAAGTTGTTATCCTAGTTGTCCTAGAAAGAACCCACCTCCACCTCCATCATCTATTTACATGTACAATCCTGTATATAAAACATACATAACTATTTTCACATAGAATATATATACTCATATATATTATATAAAACAGATATATACAGATCATACCAAGCGTCTTAAGTTTCTAAGCCTGTTGGCCTTTGCCTTGGAGTGGCACAGAGATGGGCTGTATGCCTGTGTCATCTTCATTAACTGTTAAAGTAAGCACGCACACACGTGCACATATGCACTGTCTTTATACTAACACTGTGCTCTTGAGAAGAGACAGGTTAGAGGAAATGGACTCCAGTAAACGGAGCATAATTATATTTCATTGTAACGTTTACATCATGACACCTCTAGTATGTTAAATCATGTACGTTATGTATAATTTATCCAACAATGTAATTTAAGTATTTTTTATGTTTATTTATCTTTGAAAGAGAGAGAGAGTAAGAGAGAGGGTGAGAGAGAGAGAGAGAGAGAGAGAGTGAATGGGTAAGGGACAGAAAGACAGAAACACAGTCTGAAGCAGGCTCCAGATTCCCAGCTGTCAGCACAGAGATCAACATGGGGCTCAATTCGTGAGATGGTGACCTGAGCCGAAGTCGGACGCTCAACCAGCTGAGCCACCTGGTGCCCCCAACAATGTAATTTAAATCTTCAGAAGCAAATGTGTTCTTGAAGCTGTTTTCAGCATCCAGGGTTCAGAGGACACCAGAAATCATCAGACCCAGTGATACGTAATATGTATGAAACATGTCTCATGTATATGATGTAAGTATATACATATATATATTATAAATTTATGTAGAGATATGGATACAGTTCTACATCTAGATACATACACATGTAAATGGTCTAAGTCATTGTTTGGTTTAGAACAAGCAACAGTCAGAACAATATGGTTATAATCTTACCTTCCTAGAAAGTGTAAAACATTTTTGAACTATTTCTGCCTTAATTCATGATTTAAAATTATATACATATTTTCCAAACACTGCCAACGTTGTGTACCTTAGGTTGTCAACCATATAATTTGAGAGAAAGAAATCCCTTCAGTAACATATAGTTACTGGTTTTAAGAATAGATTTCTACAGCAAGTTATAGGTAATGAGCAGAAATTTTGAATGTGGGGGCAAAGCAGGGGTACGTTTTGATGACTTACAAAGAACTGAGCACTATAATTTAAGTTCAAAGTCTGCCACTAGACCAAATATGAATTATGCTTTCATTGTCAGAAGACGGGTCCTTCCGGGGCAAGTTTGTGTTCAATATGCTGGCGGAGCCACGGGCACAAAAGCTGCTACTGTGAGATCAGCAGTTAAAGCATCGTAGGGTCTGTCCTCCGCGCTCACGCTGACAGAAGCGCACAGTGGCCGCGAGGGGTGAGTCACGGCACCGGAGTCTATTCACACCTAGCGGAGGCGTGACACCTGCCGGCCTCGCTGGATTACGACGTGCAATTCTTACCGGAAGGAAACTGTCAAACGCTGCATTTCATCCAACTCCACGTGCACTTCTCCTAAGGAGCGGGGTTTAGGTGATGTCACGTGACAAGAGCCCCGTAGGACGGTCCTGGCACCCTAGAAGACATCATGTGCGGGAGATAACACCTGTCCGGACTGTTTCAAATCAAGTCTCGTTCTTTGGCCAAAATCTCATTGTCTATCATGGATTCTCATGTTATTCTTAAACTAAAAAACCTGTCATGCTAATAAGTGATAGAGGGCTTAGCATATTCAGTAAGTTCTGTGCGTAACTGATAAATTGTATATCCTCAAAGTCAACACAATTCCGTGCAGAGCATACAATCGTCAGGGGTGAACTTCGGCCCCTGCCGGGGCTGTTTCTGGGCTGCTTCCTGATGTGCAAGTCTCCTTCCGCTGAACTTTACAGATTCCAGGATCCTGCTCCCGGCGCGCGTCTTGCCCGCGTCTTGCCGATGCAGAACACTCCCGGGTTCACCCGGGTCTCTCCCAGGACTGTGCCTCCAGCTTGCGCACCTCGCTGTGTTTGTCTGCACAGCTCAGGCTTCCCAATGAGTACAGAAAAGTACACACCTGGACAAGCTTCTCCTTTGGCAAACTGATTCTGTGAGGGTCCAGACCTCCTCGTCTGACATAATCTCAAAGTCGTGTTATGATTAGAAAATATGCTGCTTGATTCCACGCAATAACCTCTCTGGAAGCAAGGACACAGGCACCAGTGCATCCTGCCCTCAGGATTCTCCATCAGATAACCTCAGCCCACGCCTTCCCCTTCGTCTTCAGAAATGATTTCGCCAAACAATCTGAAATGGGAAGAGAAGGCTTCAGACACTTCCTTGTATCCATGATACAGAAGTGTTTTCCAACCTTAACCAATGATCACCGAGCCAACATCTGCTGGAAAGCTTCTGGGAAATGTCCCGACCGTCACACCCAGAGGCAAACATAAACACACACCCCTCACCCTCACCCCCTGTGCAGCAGGTGGCTCCCCGTCAGTGATGCGGGGACTGTCCCAGGCATATCTCATCAGAGCCGAGGCGTGCCCCGGCCTGGGGGCACCGTATCCACCTGCTAAGGATGGCAGATGTGACGTGTGGAAGACGTCCAAGTCCAGCTGTCGTCCACAAGCCACTGAATCAACCTCCCCGTCTCTCAGTTCTTTATTATGTGAGGTCACAAAAGGCCTTTTTGTTAATGTGTCTTTATCAGGATATTCTTTGACGTGTATCCTAACTGATGCAAAGAGTGCATTTCCTATTGTCCAGAGTCTGGCAATCTAATAACTGAGATTGTTGAAATCTGAACAAATAAAGGCACAGGGGAGATGCACCTCCTCTGCCCCTAGACCCTGTCTCTGCCCGGCCCACACCCAGTGCCTCTCAGCTTCCTTTGTATCAACCACCACTTCACGTGGTTTATTTCCTTTAGGGCCGACGGATCGGTGCACTCGATCACGTGGACTAGGCATGAGCATATAGCGTGTGTTGGTCCAATGAAACTTGATCCCAAATCTTTATTTCTGAAACAGTTTAAAATAGTCTTTATTCTCCGGGTCCTAAGAATATGGAATATAAGCCTGGAGCAGCTGGAGGTCCAAGATAACACTGACCTGCCTGCGAGTGAAACCACCGGAAGGGGAACAGCAGCAAAAGTAAATATGAAGTAAAATTGAGAGGAATTGAGACAGAGCGAGAGAGGGAGAGGGAGAGAGAGAGAGAGAGGTAATTTACTACCTGGAGCTTGCCTTCCTTTAAGCTTGAATTTTAGTTTATTTTCGGCTAATAACTGTTGCTTTAACTCATCTGTGTTGAATTGATATTTATATTATTTGGTTAAAGTAGCTACAAGCACCAATCAGGGACCATTCATACTCAGTTGTCATGGTCACACGAGTCTTGAAATCAGCAGTTCTAACTCTAGAGATAAGATTGCCAGATGGAAGTGAGGGTGGAGGGGACAGCTTTTCAGTCAGCACACGGGACAAAGCCCCAGCCATGCTCGGGGGGCAGCCAGGAACGAGGTTGGCAGGACAAGAGTCTACGAGGGGTAGATCATTGGAAAGTCATCGGAAGGAAGACGATAGCAGGTAATTCAAGATGAGGAGTTATCTTATTTTGATTTGCCATGGGGGACTGGTCAACAGTTTGGAGGTGGGGACCACACGTCTGTTATTTGGCAGCAGTGAGCAGGTGCAGGGGAGGGTGGTGTGGAGGTCAAAGGTGGAGTCCTGCTTCCTCCTTCATTCGGACACAAGTGACCTTATGTCACAGTTCGCCCAAGACGATCTGCTTAATAGCAGTTGTCCTGGAGATAGGTGTTTGGCTTCCACAGTGATTCACCAAGTGCAGGATAGGGTGGGGATGTCGGGAGCTGAAGCCCTGCTCGACCACTGACTCCCCAGAGACCCGGCTTATCCCCGGCCCACGGTGAGCACTCTGCACCTCTTAGCCATTGTCATCTGAACTCGGGAGTGAGAAGTAGACTTGGAAAGAAGAAACCGGGTTGTGCAGGGAGGAGAGAAGAAACTATGGAAGGAAAGAATGAGGGAAAGAGAGAGAATGAAGGGAAAGAGGGATGGAAGAGCGTAAAGAAGGGAAGGAAGGGGGAGAGGAAAGGGAGGGAAAAAATAGGTGAGTTACCAGCTTTGAAACAGGATCAGAGGGGAGGGAGAAACCTTGGGAAGGAGTCACATCCTGAGTTTTCGTAACTGTGGAACTGGTGACACGGTTATTTACACATGAAAGCCGCTTTGGGAACGTGGTTGAAAGGGTTGGGGAGGGTTCTATAAATTCGAAGCGTAATTTACCGATCTTTAAAATAATTGCGTTCTCAACAGCTACCTGACTGTAACGGAACGCGTTCCCATCCCGACAACTCCGAGGACGGGAGCGCTGCGGGGCTCCAGGCTTCCTCTCACACGTGGTTCTCACAGTGCTGTGGATGCTCAGCAGTGCCCCCGTCGCGGAATTTCCTTCCCTGCCCAGAAGGTGCAGCGTTTGCGGGTTTACTTTAAAACGCTCCGTGGGCAGTGTGATTTGTGTGCAGATAACACCCTGGGGACGCTAATGAGCACTGAGCGTTCTCTAACGGGGGTCCTCAGGCCTGATGTGGTCCCCGCATAGGAAATAGGACGTATTTCCAGAGGAGTGAGCACCTTAAAGGTTGGTCACTTGGCCCCTGACGCGTCCTTATGGAAATCTAAGCAGAAGGCAGGTTCTCACAAAGGTTGCTAGAATCCTCTGTGGTTGTTGTTGCTGTCCGTGAAATGAGAGGCATTTGAGAACGCCAGGATGTGTACAGACTGAAGAGAACAGGCACAGGTCCTTCCAGTCCAGCGAGGAAAGGCTCCGTGCCGCACTCGGGTCCCTTTCCCGCCTCTAACAACCTGCTGCCTGCCCCTCACCTCCAGACATCCCGGCTTCCTGACAGCTGCTGCGTCTGCCTTCCGGGAAGGTGCTGGGCAGACCTCCCTCCCGGGACACACAGGGGCCCCTTCCCAAGCACAGAGGGGCTTCCGGGGCTGCGCGCACCTGTTTGGCTGCTCATCACGGCCCCCAGCGTCCGCACTGCCCGTCTTTCCGGGCGCCCCTTCTGGGAGGCGTTCAGGACCAGGGCAGCGCCTTCGGGGACAGTCCTAATTCTGTGTTCTGGGATCGCACATTCATGACAGAAAATGCACAATTTAGGCACAAGACAGGTAGGAGTTCACGGCCATCTCGTCACTGGGACGACCTGACTCAGATATTGGGGAGTGAGAGCCCGTTGGGGCAAATGCTGTGGCTCTGCTTCTCCCCTCCGCGGTGATGCCCCAGGCTAGCGTCCCACCAAGGGGAAGGAGAGCGAGTTTATCCCAAGGCAGGGGGTGGGGGGGACACCTGTGTAGCTCTGACTCTTCTTTCCACTCAGGTCACGATCTCACAGTTGGTGAGTTCGAGTCCTGCATTGGGCTCTGCTCTGACAGCGAGCCTGCTTGGGATTCTCTCTCTCTCTCTCTCTCTCTCTCTCTCTCTCTCTCTCTCTCTGCCCCTCCCCTGATCTCTCTCTGTCTCTGGAAATAGATAAGTAAACAGTTAAAAAAGGAGATGAGGTGCTGCCACCTGCCCGTCACGCATTGCCTGCGGCGGACGGGCGCTTCTGTAAGCCACCCAGAGACCCAGCGGCAAGTCATTCCCTCGCCCCGTTGCCTCCTGACTTACTTATCTCCTCTGCTCTCTGCCACTTTCTTCCCTCGGTGATAAAAGGAAAGTGGAAAAGGTAATAAGCCACACCGTCAAAGGCGTATATATTGTTCCTGCTCTCGGACTAATGAGATGCCCGATGAGGTAGAAAATTTAAAAGTGTAACTTCCCCTCTGAAATCTATGTATGGAGGTTGCGGGTCTACTTAGAGCAGACTTCCGTCTAATTATGGGGTGATTCACTTCAATGGCTTCTATGCAAAGTAAGGAGAAAGATCATCCTGGGAGAGGGGTGCAACCTTGACCGTCTGCAGCTGCGGGGCACGCAGGGTCCTGACCCCCTGGGGTGCGTGTGGCCTCCTCTGCTCTCACTTCATGGGACTTCTGGAGGATGCCCCCCTCCCCCCTGCCCTGCAGCCCAGAGGCTCCCAGGACCCCCCTGGGGCCTGAGTCTTTGGCCAGAGCGACTCACAGCACCCAAGAAAGCATTTGACTAGACACACCTCAGGAGCAGCTGGAGGGGAGAGGGGCACGGGGCAGGGGTGGGGCGAGGCGTCCTCCCTGGGACTGGCCCGCTCCCAGCACCCCTACATGCTCACCACCCTGGGAACTCTCCAGATCTGTCCTTTTCAGTTTTCTGGAGGCTTCGGGACACAGGCAGGCTGATTAAATCACCAGCTGTCGGGGATCAAGTCAAACTCCTGCCCCTCTCCCTGCCCCCCTGCCTGGAGGCCAGGGGTGAGGCTGAAAGTTTGGCCCCCACCCCAGTCACACCATCAGTTTCCCTGGAAACCAGTCCCCATCCTGCAAGGCTTTCCAAAAGTCAGCTCCTTAACATAAACTCAGATGGGGTCAAAAGGGGCTTGTTAGGAATAACAAAAGACACCCTTCTGGTCTTTTTTTTAGTTTCTAAATTTATTTTGAGAGCTAGAGAGGGAGAGAAGGAGAGAGAGACAGAGACAGAGAGAGAGAGAGAGACAGAGACACAGAGAGAGGGAGCACAAGTGAGGGAGGAGCAGAGAGAGGAGACAGAGAATTCCAAGGAGGCTCCGCACTGTCAGCCTCATGTAGGACTCAAACCCAGGAACCATGAGATCATGACCCGAGTTGAAGTCAAGAGCCTGATACTTAGCTTACTGAGTCCCCAGCATCCGACACCCTTCTGTTCTTACCACGTGAACAACCCCACCCCTTCTGAGCCAGAACCAAAAAGAAAAATACGCATTTTCATGTTATAAATCACAAAGTCACCGGAGGGTTGATTTGCATCAGAAACACTGGGATCCTCCTGGAAGAAAGAGATCTCTTCTCACGTTCAAAATTGGGGAACGCTTGTCCGAGGCCTGCTGTTTGGAACAGATGCTGAGGACCAGCAGGGCAGCGCCCCATGAGGGGCGGGTCTGTCTCAAGACCTCCATGCCACGTGGTGGCTGTTGATTTGAGCACGACCCAGGACTGGGGTCGCAGCCTCCTTTAAGCAGAGCCAAGCTGGCCCAAGGTCCCCTTGCAGAAGCTCCAGCTGCGGAGGGGCACAGACAGGGGGCGCACCTGTACTCACACGCCGTCCCCCTGCAAGAGGACCAGGTACCGGTGCTGCGCGAAGCTGGTGGCCAGCTGGGGTCCTCACCTGCTCTTTTTGCGTGGCCTTTGGAAACTGGGCTTGAATCCTTCGTACTAAGTAACCATGTAGGTCCTTGGGGGTAACACAGAGTTTGACATTAACTATTTTTTCATTTCTCCTCAGCTGTGTGGGCTCTTTCCTCTCCTTTGTTGTTAGCTGTCATGCAGAGAATTTCATTCTTATTTCACCAAGTGGACTGTGGCCTGGTCTTTGCTTACAGATGCAATGGCACTGAACTTCTGGTCAGGTGCCCCCCGTCCCCCGGGCCACTGCTCGTGACATCTCAGAGGGGCCCAGCCTCAGCTTCATGGGCGCCACCGGGCATGGCGGCGGCCCCACAAATGAAATGCGGCCACGTTTGCTCACTAGAAGGATCCGTGGGTTTTGTGGGTCTGCAGGTCCTCCAGGGGCTTCACAGGCACGATGATAAAATTCAGCTTCATGATATTTCTGACTATTTAAATGGCTGTTTAGTGAGTTAAGATTCGAGTTAGCATTTGTCTCATGGGGGCTGTTTTTAAAGGGAGATATATTAATAAGACACATCACCTAAATGTCATCACATTAAGGCACCATTTTCCAGAATGTCAGGTGTAAACCAACATGATCTTTACCATGCTTACGTCTGAGTCCATTTCTTTTATCTCAAAGTAAAATTTGAATTTCCTCTAGAAGGCACTGCGGAAAATAAATAACAAATAACAATCAAATCCGCGTGGCTTAGCTTTCATTTTAGGCAAGTGAACATATACCCAAGATACACCGCCGTCCTTAGGACAGAATCCAGGACCTTCAGCAAGATACACAAGTCAATCGTTTCCTTTCTAAAATACACTAAATGTTTTAGAAATCAGCAAAGCTCAGGGGTCACGTAGCTGGAAATCACTGACTGGTTTTAGTGTGCTTGAGAACGGACAAAAATTAAGTAGAAATGATTTTAGGGGAACTCGGAGCTGAGTGCGAGTTAAATTCGTCTGAGGAATAAAGGGGCGTCGGAGGCCTGCCCCTCGGGACAGGACTGAACCTGCTGGGCACACGTCATGCTTCGTCGCAGGACTTTGGATTTGCGTTTGGTGCAGAGCCACAGCCAGACCAAAGGTAATGAACATATTAACTGGGGTAAAATGGGAGTGACTGGAGCTTTCTCAACGTAGTCGGGACGCAGTCCTGAAGAGAGCAGTGCTGAGCAACGGCCACGAAGTGTTTGTTCTGTTCTTAAGGAATGTGAGAACAGGGGCGCCCCGGGGGGCTAGTTCTGTCGAGCATGGGACTCTTGATTTCGGCTCAGGTCACGGTCTCAGGGTTCTCCAGTTCGAGCTCCGCATCAGGCTCCACGCTGATGGTGCGGAGCCTGATTGGGATTCTCTCCCTCCCTCCTCTCTGCGCCTCCCCACCCCCTCTCTCAAAATAAATAAACCTCAAAAAAAAATGAAAAGAAATGCGATGGCAGAACGTGAAGCTGCCTGTCTTCCAAGCCGCATTTGGACTATGTTGACTCACATTTAGAGAGACACTTAGGGGATTTTCACATGTCTCTTAACGCCTCACGTTCCTGGCATAATTAAACTAGTCTTTAAACTCTGCGAACTACAGTAGCAATACTTTAAAAAAAATTAAAAACCAACATGTCCAAATATTTTATGAGGTCGGTATCCATATTGCATTTGCCTGTGAAATATTTTAAATCTGCATTTTAATCTTCAAAGTGAAAAAGGCGATTACTCGTCTCTGCGAACCTGGTTGGCAGAAACGTTAAATTTCACGGAAACCTCAGAAGCATGAAGTACCAAGGAACGTTTGCAGCAAGCGCTTGGGCCCGGCGCCCTCTCCCTGGCTGCGCACCGTGAGCACCTGGGGGCTGCCCGCCTCCGCCTCCTCACGCCCCCGGCCGCCCAGGTCACTGCCTTGCCTTCACTGCACTGATGGCAAAATGTCTAGATTAACTCTGGGTTCGCATTTCCTGTCCATCTTCCTCTGCGAGATCCTCACGGACGAGGTGACGGGTCCGGTCGTCGAGTTCCTGTCACTAGGAAGGCGCCTGGCACCACTGAGCGTTCCACACATGGCTTTCGAGTGAACGTGTCAGTGAGTGAATAAATGGGGCCAAAATACTGCATTGGGGGAAAAAGATTTGCTTTTTCTGAGTCTGCGGCACGGAGTCTCTCCTTGGGTCTCCCCGATTGATGAGGGCGCACAGGCATCGCGTCTTCTCTCCCGCAGGCAGCCTCCTCGGATGGGCACGGAGCAGAGAGACACTGGACACCGACACTGTGTGGCCGAGACGGAGGGAAGCGTGTGCCGGCGGGTCCGGACGTCCAGGGGCGCTCGGCCATCCCCGGAGGGTGTCCAGGGCGTCCAGGGGTGTGCACAGAGCCATCCCCGAGGGGCGTCCAGGGGCGCTCGGCCATCCCCAGAGGGCGTCCAGGGCGCGCACAGCAATCCCCCAAGGGTGTCCGGGGGGGCGCACGGCCATCCCTGGAAGGCAACGCAACTATAGACGGTGTCCTCTCACGAAGGACAGGTCCAAACGAGGGAAGCAATAGACAAAGCCCAAGTGAAGACTCGGAGGAGCAGGTGGCAGGCTGGTCGGGAAGGAGCAAGAGGCCTTGGAGGGAAGGAAGGACCTGAATGCTCCGGGCATCTTGCTCCCCCTCGTTCTTTCCCTTACTCCTAATCGCTGGCCGTAAAGCTCTGTGTCTCTTGTCTCTGATCCCGTAGAAAAGGACTCTTAAAGCTCGTTACTTATGCATTTAAATAGGGTAAAGGGAAACAGTGAAAACAAAACCCAAAAAGCAGACAACAGCCCTCCACAGGCAGAAATGTCTCTTCAAGCCCTGAGTGGAAGCGCACTGACATGTCCTGCATTCTGAGTCAGACGGGCTCTTCACAGATGCAGCTCCGAGCTGGCCTTCTTGTCTCCTCTTCCTCTTCCTCAGTCGGCTCATGGAGAGCCTGGCGGGAGCATCATGGGGTGCTGGAACAGGGACCACATTTCACACAGACCCTCCTTGATGGTAGTCGAATTGGCACCATGTCCGTCTGGAGGATGAGGCTGGCAGTGCTTCTGGGAGGATCTCAGGAGCAGAAGGTGAGGACAGGCCTTCTGGCCACAGCCTCTCATGGGGCAGATGGACGTGAACAGGGCTCATGATGGCTCCAGCCTCCCGCCAGCCTTTAATCAATACCATGGAGCCATTTATCAATAAAACGAAGAGCCTTTCCTCCCGATAGCGTAAGAGCAACTCCCTGCATGTTTTAAACGACTTTCTGACGTATCCAGTTCGAACCATGTGATGCACCCGTGTTGAGGCCACCATTCACTGATTTGAGGGTCAGTTTGCCGAGTTGTGCGGCCATCACCACGGCCCAGTGCCCGGCCTTTCCAGGGTCGGGTGGCCCCTGTGCTGTTGGTCCAGCCCTGTTCCCTGCAGGCCTCAGGCTCCCAGGCATGCCCTTTCCATCTCTGTCTGAAAATGGGAACTCTCCTCTCTCTCTCTCTCTCTCTCTCTCTCTCTCTCTCTCTCTCTCTCTCTCTCTCTCGGAACTCCCTTGCTATTTTTACATATTTATTTTATATATGAATGAAGGGTTGAATGGCACCTTGTGTTGATTCAGAAACTTTTTCTGAAATTTTTCTGAATTTTTAACCCATTTTTAAGGCAATGGGTTCACTGTATGGATGGGTGTGAGCGGAGGCTGGAGGGCAACCAGGCCTGAGAGGTTTTCTCTTCTTGTTTCTGGAAGAACAGTCCACACTGCCTGTTCCAGAGCTTGGCGTGAGAGAATTCCAGGACAGTGACGGTTTGTAACACAACGCTGGAGGGAGGGGTTCGAACTCCACACTCCCGAAGCAGGAGTGTGAACACTCGTGCAACTCCATGGCTCAACATGACCCAGTCTTCCACCGTCCACTGCTAACCGCCAGCAGAGGTCACACAGCCACGAGGCTGTGCTGGAATCTTCCCATGCGCTGAGGCTCCTGCCCGCCTGAGTCATTTACTTGGTGGTTTTCCTAAAATAATAAAGGGGAAAACAGACTTGAAATATACACAGTCTTTTCATCCGAAGTGTCTGAGCTCTGGTTTAAATTTTAATCAAGATGATAAATATTGAGGCAGCGTGGTGCATGTGGATTAGCCGGAGAGTTGGTCTAAACCTCATTCACTCCTCCGTAAGGCTGCACTTTGGACCCGAAATGGCAGATGAAAAGCATCAGTGGAGAGATTCATTTCTTCAGTGACGTAAAATAGTGACACCCAAACTGACAGATCCAGTCAACAGGAAGGAGTTTGAAATACAAGACAGAGAGAAGGAAATAATCCAAGAGTTGGGGGGTTATGGTTCCTTACTGAGTCTGGATCTTCAAAAGAGAAAGGTTGAATTACACTTTACTGTGTTCAAATTCTATGGTTTTAGCATCTTTTACAGCATTGCTGAGTTTAATCTTCTATTTTTGTACGAGTAATTTATTTGGGGGAAATATTCAATGGATAGATTTCTGTGTCCTTCAGCAATACTTCAATAAATGAAGTTTCTTGTTTTAGGATAAAAACTAAAAAGCTATACTATTTAGCATTGGGTTTCTCTTCATGCATCAGGAATTAATGTTCTCCTTTAATTTAAGAAATAATAATTTAAAATTATCTATATTTATTTTTAATGTGGTAGTTATTGTAGCCCAGAACTGACTAGAACTTGCATGTAAAAAGGGACTCTTTTTTTTTCTTCGCTAAGATCTCAAATCCCTTACATAGACCAGGGATCACAGTAGATGCTCAGTAAATATGCTTTGGGAAGTAAAGAAATGACATTGAACTCCATCCCCAGTGACCTGGAGCAAAGGACCCAAGGAAGAAAAACTGGTGGAGAAAGTCGTCCTGATTGTCCCCTACCGCAAGAAAGCCTTGCCTGTGTCCACCAGACTGTGATCGAAAGGGCTTGTTGATACATCTTAGGCTCACTATACATAATCTACGGAATGGGGGAGGGAGCAGGCTCTCGTCTGGCTTGGACACTTTCAGGAAGAGGGGGCATTCTGTGATGGGGGATCTTAACACACCTGGCCAACGAGGCACAGGGACAAAGTGGGCTGAGTCTACACCTGGAAAGGAAGCAGCGATGTGCACATTAGCCAGGATGCCTGCCTGGTCACAGCGGTGCTTTGGACAGTGTTTGTCTTTTTGTGTATATGGGTCTGTCAGTTTGCACAGCTGCCCTACCGAAGTCCGGCAGAGGTTGATGCTCTCGTGGTCAAGATCCCCAGAAGAGGATGGGGGGCAGGGTTGGCCTTCCCCGAAGCCGGCCTCCTGGGCTGCAGACGGCCGTCTTCTCCCGGTGTCCTCGGTGCGCACACATCCAAAGGCGTCGTCGAGGTTTCTCCTTGGCCCATCACAGAATGGCTCTGTTTCATGTTGGTGTGAAATTGTTCATTTTCGACGGGTGGCCGTCCAATCCTGCAGGAGCATTCCGAGCGCCATTCCAAGAAGCTCAGCCCTGTCAACGTCCTCTCCCAGGATTCGCATAACGATCACGTCCGCTGTCACATCATATCCGCTTACAACTGAAGGCACGTCTAGTATCTGCACTAGACTCAAACCGAGACCCCCCAGCAAAGGCTTTCCAGGATCAGGTCCCCCTTGTGGAAATGCAGCTTCCCATCCTTTCTCCTAAGACTCCCTCTTTCTCCTTCCTTATGGTCACGGTTATGGATTTCTCAAGCCCATTTCCAACTCCCTCTCACTAGGTTTTAAGTTGCTTCAGGGAGAGGAACTTTGTTTTGCTTTGCTTGTAACAGAGCTCCATAAATATTGAATATACAACATAAAAATAGTCTTTATCAGCACATCTTATACATCAGTATTTGCTAACTAATTTGTGACAATATCATAGTTTCTTTTGCAAATAGGCTTTAAAGCATAAAATAAGCTCTGTGTCAGATATTACAATCAACTCCTATTATTTTCAGTATAAAGCATTTCTAATTTACAATGGGCAGTTTTCCAAACGCTTCTGTGATTTGAAACACGAGACAAATCAACTAGAAGGTGCTTTCTCTTGGAAACAGGGACAAAACAGTGCAGGGAGGCTCCAGGGTCAAGTTTAACCGCATTTGGCTAAATTCTGACTAAACTACTCCTGCTTGTCTGACATGGGCTCTCAGAGCAGGAACAAATGAAGAAGGTAAGAAGCAGTGTGAGCCAACAGAAACATGCGGGGTCACCAGTTAAGAGACCTACGCCAGGGCCCCCATTAGTTATGTGCCCGGGAACTACCTCGTTAACTCACTCGTTACACAGCAGAAGTCATCCTCATAATCTTTATTCAAAAGTACCATTCGTGGCAACGTGGACGGAACCCGAGGGAGTCATGCTAAGTGAAATAAGTCAGGCAGAAAAGGACAGATACCGTGTGTTTTCACTCATAGGTCCAACAGGAGAAACCTAACAGAGGACCATGGGGAGGGGAAGGGGAAAAAAGAGTTTGGGGGAGGGAGGGAGGCAAATCATGAGAGACTCTAGAATACTGAAAACAAACTGAGGGCTGAAGAAGGAGGGGAGAGGGGAAGGGAGGTGATGGTCATGGAGGAGGGCACTTGTGGGGAAGAGCACTGGGTGTTATATGGAAACCAACTTGACAATAAACTATAAAAAAAGGTAAGCATGAACACGTGATTGTTAAGTGAGCATGGTGTGTGTGTCTGTGTGTGTGTGCGCATGCATGTGTGTGAACTAAAGCACCGAGTGGAGGTCAGAAGCACCAAGTGCCAGGTCTGCCCAGGACAGGTGTGGCAGGCACGTGGCCGGGCTCAACACTTGAGACAAGACAGGACATGCTCCCCAAGGACACGAGAGATCCCCCGAAACAAGGACGCCCACATGGAAAACAATTTCTATTCTTTAGTTCTCCTAGTGAGGGCACGATTGTGTCTCAGAAAGGGTAAAAAGCTGTGATGAGTTTTCTTAAAATGAAAGAAAAACAGTCAGAGATCATTGTTTCCTGAAGCAGAAAATTAAAAGTTTATGATTCTTGAAAGCGTTTGGGATTCTGGAAAGGAGCGGAACCCTTGGGTTGTCACAGGGGGAACCCCATCTCCCCCCGAGAGGGGCTACTCTTTGAAAACTGATGTGCTGCGTTTGCCCCAGGACTGAACTGGCTGAGGTATTCGACAATCTGTTCCAGAACCTGTCTGTTAACCCCAGCTACTGAGCAGGAGATGAAAACGACACGGCACAGGACAGGAAGAGGGCACGAAGACGAGGATTGGCCAAGTGATTTTCCCACTTTGCGGAGTTTCTGTGCATTGATTCAAATGTCTGCCAAGAACCAGGTGAGTGTGGGCCGTGGAGCGAGAGCTAGGATTTCAGAAATAATTAGGTCAGTCCTCTTTGCCACCATGCAGAGCAGTGGGTTACAGATTCCTAAATTGGCTGTAGGATGTAGGCACTTACCTACTAGCTGTCATTTAAATGCAAAATATCTACACAAACTTGAATGAGAAACTCAACCAAGTCAGGGCTCAGCACTGTGGATATCATGGTGGCTGTTTAAAGTAGATAACCTCTGATCTCTCCTATCTCCAGAATTCCTGATTTAAATAATAAAACAAAGTGCCACATTGAGTGAAATAAACATAATGTTGATATTTGGGATGGTGAGATCATTTTAAAAGTTTTTAAATGAACTTTCCAGAATTGGAATCTTTTATTTATTTATCAGATTTTTCAGTTGTTTCTGGTTTTACTCAAATCATTATTTATTTGTTGTGGGAAAATCTAATGCATACACACATCTGTCAAGATCCAACACAAGGGGTTCAAACGTGTGTTGTGTTTCCTTCTTGTTTTGTAAGAATACCGGTTTTTTGGGTGAGCTTCCAAACTTTCTCTCAAGAAGCAAGATAAGGGGACTTTCCCACAGGACTCCCTGGGAGCGCATTCACACAGAACCTTCCAGCACTCATCCTGAGAATGGACCAAGGTTGCTCTCCCTGCTCTGGAATGGGAGCCTTTTCTTTCAGGGAAGTGAAGTATCCTGTGGCAGGTCTGTCCCTTCAACGGTTGCTGAGACACAGTTGGTTTTCACGGTCAGGGTGCTCTTCTTTCTAGCCCCGAGTCTCCACAAGTACCTCCACATTGCACACGTGGCCAACAGATTTGACTTCAGCTCTAAAGAAAGAAGAAACCAGTGTATTCAGCATATCATACGATGTTTAGAAAATAGATTCGTTTGCCCTCTTGCTAACTTTGAAGTCAGACGTATACAAATAAACTGAAACATCTAACTGCCGTCAAATGTCGTTTTCTCCAGGGAAAACATAAGTGTTCTTTTACTAAAACAAGTTAAAGAACGATTGCCAAGGCACATTTGATAGAAACTGGCTTTTCAACTCTGTGGTACCTGTTTCATCTCTCCTGGAAATTGGATTAACTCAAAGCTTTTCCTTTCTCTTTTCTCACTTTTTTTTCCCTATTTATATTTCTAAGACCCTGAGCAAAGTCTTTCATGTAAAAATTCATAGACTAACCTCCTTAAAATGCGTGGCAGACGATCTGAATATCCATTTTGGCAAATGTTCCTAGAATTTCCTCTGTTCAGTGTTATTTGAATTCTTCTCAAACAAGTTCAAAGAAGTGTTACAATATACAGTCTGGGTATAGTCGCTAAGCCTGAGCTGCAGTTTTAAAATCTCATATTCATTAAATGGGCCATGTACTTGGCATGAAACAGAATGGGAAATCTGACCAGGGACAGTCTGATGGGCCATAAATCTTGCAACTCAAACCAAGGAATCTGGTGCGATATGGAATATTCTGGAACTAGCTATTATTATATAGTTGTCAAAGTTAAAATGGCCCTTTTTTAAAAAAAAATACTTAAAGTTCTACCAATTGGATTTTTTATTATCTCATAGACAGAGGCCAGCCAGAATTATAAAAAAAAGAAAAAAGGGATATTAAAATTAAGCCCATACCATCTACTTCAACTCAATTCAGTAGAATTATATTCTACTACTGTCTTATTTTATTCTACCCAGCTCTACCCTATCCTACCCTACTCTATCCAGCTTAGAACTAATTAAGTGCTCAATGCATTCCAGGAAAAGCCTGGAAATGATAAGAAACAAGGTTATTATCATGGCACTACCTGCCTGACAGTGAGTGTTTCTGTGTTTCCACATCGTTGGGGCATTCGAAACATATTCTGCTAGGAGCTGGCTAAGGACAACACTGGGAAGCTAGGGGATAGACAGTAAGAGCTCTATCTCCCTGAAGGCATGTATTTACATTTCAAGGGGGATGGGATCTGGAGTGTGTGGACATTCCAGTGGTTGTGAACTCAGAGACACTGGACTTGTTTCCCAGAAGACATTCATTTGTACTCCAGAGGGTAAGAACCCAGGCTCTCACCCCTACTCTCCCCAAGGAATCTGTTTACACGGGGGGATGTGCAGTCTTTTCTCCCTTTATGAGAAGGGGAGGTGGCAAGCTCTACCCCTCCTGTGTAAGTCCCCCGATTAATATTTTGGGATTCCTCACATGTGGTATGGACCCTGATACATATAGGATAACATCTGGCTCTCATCACATCACTGCAGATCATGGGAAGCAAGGAAAACATACGTACTCATCACTGTAACCAGAATTAATAGCGTATCTCTGGAGCAGAAACCATGTGACTACTTTGAGGATGATACATATACATTGATGATCAATCAATGGATGATGGGTTGATAGATAGATAGATAGATAGATAGATAGATAGATATCCACTCTATAACTGGATAAATTAAGGTTACAGAAGGCAAATTGAAAATGTTCTAAGAACAATAATAGCCAGTGGGAGGAGATTCAGGGAAGGATAAACCACACATGATAGAGGGCCATCTGAGTAGATATCCTGAAGTCATTTGCTTTTGTGAAGGAGGTGAAGTAGGAACGGCATTCCGAGGACACAAACCAGGCAGAAGAATGGATCATCCAGATGGAGGACATAACGTGAGACCAACAGGGGCCAGGGCTGTCCCGGGTGTCTCACCGACGGTGGGGTCTCATGGAAGGTGAAACTGGAAAGCCAGAGACCGTGTCTGGGGGAGGCTATGACACAGACTTGGGAAGCAAGGGTACTTTTGAGTAAATTAGGACCTATTTCAGGTTGCTGAAAGAGGAAGGACATGATCAGAGATTTCATCATTTTATACTCCAGGAATCAGTCTGGCAGACCTGAATGAACACGGCATTCCATGTTTAAGTGTATTCTTGAACTGAAGATTAAAACGTCTATTTGAAATCACTAAAACCTTACGTGGTCTTTTGTGTCTGTTCAACTGTCTAACGCCTTAAAAAGGAAGCATTGGTTTTGAGGGAAGCTACGGAAACATGCCGTCAAAGAACGTGGATTCTTTTATCTCAAAATATTCTGAATCCAGATGGAAGGCAGAATTCTCAATCTTGGAAGTGTCTGGTAATTAATAGTCCGTTTATTCTAATAGTCCATGTTATTTTGTTAGGGATGCCATGAAAAGGTGTCATAGACTGTGTGTCTGGAGAAAGGGATACTCATTTCTTGAGAAGCTAAAGTCTGGAAGTCCAGGATCAAGGTGGCTTCTCTTGAGTTCGGTCTCCAGTTTGTAGATCTTGCTGTGACCTCCTTCTGTGTACATGTCTGGTGCCTCCCCCTCTTCTTATAAGGACAGTAGTCAACGTGGTCTAGAGCCCCAGCCTACCAGCCCCACTGCGGCTTAATTATCACTTTAAAGGCCACACCTCCACATACAGTCACACTGAGGATTGGGAGTTCAGCAGGTGAATTTTAGGGGGGCACATGCTTGCATTGCTTGTGTGTTTGTGATTCTTAAACTGCGTTTCCTGAAACCCCGAAGCTTACTTTTTTCATAGACACAGTGTTATTTGTTACAGTGACGGAACACTGGCATAATTCATACCCTCTTAGTTTTAGACCTGATTTGCATAGTGAGGCACGAGCCGGGGGAAGAGAATACTGCAATTCAGCAAGACGGCAAGAGTGTCTCTGTCTTTCAAATCCTTTATTTTTGCCCCCTTTCTCCTGATACACTCTCCAAGGTTCGTTGGAAAATGGACAGAAGATTTTCCACAGAAGTGGATGAATCATCTTCAAGAGATGGAACATAACTTTCCAATTTACTCTCTTTTTTTCTTATAAGAGCAGCAGACATCGGGGCTTCAGGGCATTTGATTTAGATTATTATAAAATAGTTCATGGGAGCCCCTTTCCCTTTTTTCAGAACTCTTCAGTGAGTTGCCTTTCTTTGTCAGCCTCTGTATTCATGAAAATTGTATAGTCGTTTAAAATCCTCGATGTTTGCCCCAAATTAAGATGGCCTTTGCACAGACACCAACACACACAGTATAAGTCAACGGGTGTGTGTCTCAGGCTTGGGCTGACAATACGCTGTCAGATGAGCATGAGGCAAAAGAATTGGTCCTTGCCTTAAAGTAACCTATCAGCGAGCTGCTGGTGCAAAATAATAAGGAAACTCCTTAAAGCAACAAATATTATTTACAAATGAGTATGTTGTATTAAATTACTAAACACCCCATTCTTATGCTGGACAGAAGCCTCAGGAATTAAAAAATGCAAATTATCAACGTGGAGATAAAAACGAATCTATTTTATTACAGTGAGTTTGAAAATACTTGCTTCTCTTATGACCTGTGGCTTTGCAAAACCTGGGAAGCATCTCAGGCGAGGTCTGTGGAGGTTAGTGCATCTGGTGAAGTCCATCCGGACAAGGGTGTAAAGGATACAGTGTCCGTGAGGTCACTGGCCACCTTGGACCCAGAACAATTACTGTTAAGAACTCAGTGAGTCTCTTCAGCATTTCTAGGTCTTATTTTTCTAAGCCTCTAAAGAAATGCTCTCTAGGTTTTGGAGAAGAAACACTTTCAAGAAGGAAAAAGCTGTGTCTTCTCTGGGTTCTTCCAGAAAGAGTAAGGGACACAGAAGGCTTGGGTACAGTGGGTGCCAGCTGTTGTCATGACAACAGTAAGTGAGGACCAGATGCGAAGGGGAGAGCTGTCTGGACCAGAGCAAGATCACCACTGGACTCAGGTTTTCACCACTTCTTAAGCCATACTTTTAGAGAGTTTCAAAGAGAGGAAATAGAAATACTGATTACATTAATAAAAGAGAACCATGCAAGCCTTCTACTTCTGGGTGGTATCAGACTCGGTCTCTCAAAATAAGTGAGTATAACTACTGGACCCAGTATACACACACAATCATTGTTTCCAGGTGATGGGTGGCAGCTTCCAGGAGCCTGCACCTGTGAGCCCACATGTAACTTCCTGGAAGCAGGAAGCAGGAAGGGAGAGACGCAGAGTGCAGCTGGCTCACTGGGTGAGGGGGATGGAGACCAGAGGTGCTAGCACCTGTGGGATTTGGGGTCCTGGAAAAGGGGGGTCCTGAGGAGGGAACCACAAAAATGTGCATGGAAATTCTTTCGACACAGACTAGCTCCTGATGGCTTGTGCAGGAGGTGAGGCTCGGGGACCCAGCAGAAGACACATCTCTAAAAAAGCAAAGGTCCTTGGAGAAGGTGAAATTCTAGAAGTCATCCCATGCTTGGAAGACTCTGCAGGTGATGTCTAATCAGAGGGGGGGAAATTAGTTGGATATTCTGAGAATGTATAAGGTAAATACAGACAGCACTAAAATGAGACAGAAAATCCACAATTGTAGGGGAATTTTAACATATGCCCCACAAAGCTGATAGACAAGTAGACAAAAATCTGTAACTGGGAAGATCTGAACAACACTATTAACAAACAGCCATATCGATATGATGCATAAGCATATGCACATATACTTATGTGCATGTATATTATTGATATGGTATCCAATGGTGATAGATTTACGTTCTTCTCAAGTGCTCTGAGAACATTTACTAATATTTTCCTCGTGCTAATTCATAAAGCAATACACAAGAAATTTCAAAGTGTTGAAACCATTCAGATGACAGTTTTTGACTAGGGTGAATTAAACCAGAAATCAGTAAAAGATAGATAAGCTGAAATTTACCCACAGACCAGAAATTAAGCAATACAGTTTTAAGTAAACCCTAATTAAAAATTCAAGGCACAATTTATAAAAGTATTTTAAGTGAATCATAATGAAATTTCAAAATATCAGTATGTGTAGATGAAAGTAAGTGCTCAGAGGGAAGTTTGTAGCAAATATATTAGAAAGAATACTGAAAGTAAAATATCTAAACTTTCTTTTTTCCTTTTAGATAAGGGGAAAGGGGAAAGGGAGCATCCGATGTGGGGCTCAATCCCAGGATACTGGGACCATGACCCAAGCCAAGACAAGAGTCCAATGCTTAGTCACCCGGACACCCCAAAATATCGAAACGTTCATCTCAAGAATCTAGAAAAATAGCAAAACAGAACAAAGTATGTATATAGAAGACAGAAAGGAGAAGAGAAGAAAGCAATAAAATGAGGAATGTGAGTGTTTTCTACCCTAGGAATAACCATAGTGCTTACTTCAGTGTGGAATTACTGGCCTCGTAGTAATTTCTAAGTGAAGTGACAGGGGCTTGTGGGCCTCATGAGGTGACATGGCCACGGGCAGCACACCGCGCGCCTTCTGTGTGCAAGCAGTGCATGGGGACTGATGAGGCAGACATTGTCTTCCCCCCTTGCTTTTAGCTGAGAAAACTGACCTCAGAAATAGGAAGGGTCTTGACCGCCATCTTGTAACTGAGCAAATCAGAGCCAGTATTTCGTGTCCCCTCCCCATGCACGTGTTCTTCAACTCCTTGTGCTGTTTGGGTCAATTAAAGCATTTCTCTTGTTGGTGTACCTCTCTATACTTTCCACACTCTAGTGTGGAAAAATTCATATGGCGTTAAAATTATCTTTCTGTGTCTCTGAATAACCTAAATTTACATAGTATCTATCTGTCTATTTATCTATCTATATTCCTTTGTAAAGAACTTGTTTTTAAGAGTCATTTGTCTAAAGGCATTTGTTAAAATGCATATGTTAAATACACACGATAAGAGCTTTTGAAAAGGAATAAAATTGTTTTCGATCTCAAGTGAAAGCTTTTCTGAGTAATTAAAATAACAGTTAAAGATCATTGCATTTAAAAAAAATTTGATGCTCCATGGACTAAGTACTTTATGTCCATCTTCTGAACAAAAGGGAAAAATTAGTGAATGGTTCATGCAACAAAGGTGTTTTGCAACAAAGGTGTTTGTCAACACCTTTTACCCAGTCTTCACAGTGAACTGGATTTGTTTTCAGTAAATCAATAACCTTCATATCCTTTCCTGCACAGAGTTACAAATGTCATTCAAAGGAAGCAATGCAATAATTTTGAATTTTCTTCTCACTCAGCTAAACAATTGAAATTCCCCTTTGGTAAGCAAAGCTGAGGACGTGGGTCCCAACCTGCTACAGAATACATAGAGAATGTCAATGATCATTTGTTCTTCCTCCAAAGGATCAAACTCGAGGTTAATGGGATCACACTGAATAATGAAGGAGAATGTCCAGACGCATTTTATTAAAAAAACATGACCTCTTAAAATTCAATTATATATGTTCCCAATAAAGAAGTTTAACTCAATTATAATGGCTCACTGAAATAGTGTGAAATAAATCATTCCAGATCTCCAAATTCATTAGGGCACTGCTCTGAAATCTGCTCACTTTAGAAGTTATACTGGAAAACAAAACACTATTCTTTAACTTGGTATCACCTCGTAGAACATGAGTCGGTCCAAATTTTTGCGAAGTATGTGCTACCTCATTTTACGTTTTAACCATCCAGTAGTAAAAAATGTAATATCGTAGGTGTTTTGCTTTTTTGATTCCAGGTGCACAGGTGAGAGGTGGTTAGTGGCTTGCAATGAGTGTATTGTACACACTTTTCCTCCTGATTTTAACCACTCTCCATGGCAACATGATTCTCTCACTCCCAGGCACATATGCCTTTACTTAACGGTTAGCTGCTCATCAGCCTACTGCACTTTCTAGTTTTGTGTATAGTTTCTGCTACAAAGTTATAACAATCCCTAAATCTCTCTGTTCCAGAGATAGGTTTCCTTGCCTTCTAATCATTGTCTATATTTTGGTTGGGATTGGAAGCAGGTCCCCTCCTGTTGGCCAACTGACCTCATCTTTATTCAGGGTTCAGTGAACAACTTTTGTCTCACGGAAGCATATTTTGAGTTCTAAAATGGCCGTCTAAGAGATTCCCTGTGCTCAGTCAGATTATAATGCTTCTATAGAGAATCCGATTATTTCTGTATAAATGCAATTATTACTTGGATTCCTCAGGCCCTTGCTTGTCGATTGCTGAATTATGAGGTTATTGAACAGGTGGCTTGATTTTGGGAGCGAACAGTGTGCCCTTCACAGAGTAGGGCCTCCAGGACATCGATGCACAAGGAAATATCCTCCTGTGACACGTCCTATCAGACCTCTAGGACTCCCTGGGAAGCTTCTCCCATTACTGTTTCTATCACCCAAGGCTCCTCCTTGTCCTGAACTTCCTGATAAAATAAACGTAAAGTCATCTTCACCTTTGCTTGTCTCATTGAGCTTCACATTAAAAGAAAAGATGCACTCTTTCAAGCATTATTCAGTAGTCCATGTGCTAATATAGTCAACTTCTGAAGAACTCTAAAAATGATATATATTTTTACAAAGAATTGTTATAACGAGGAAAATTGTTCTTTCCCTTAAGATTTTTAGAAATTACAGTTTGTACCAATTTTGCTTTTATTTCATTTTGAGCTGTCTAACAAAAAACATTGAAAGCCTCAACAACTAGGAAGCAATAAGGCTGCGTCTATATCTTGGGAAATTTACTTTTATTACATGTTTATTTTAAAAATAAATATGTTTTGGGAATAATTGCATTTGACGCTCTCTTTGGGGATAATGGGTAAAACGTTCCTTTTAAAAAATGTATAATTTAGAAGGGATAATTTTCTTTAAAAGATTCTTTTCTTCTTAAATTTGTTTTCCTACTGACATTTCACTCTGAACATTGCTCTTGATTACAAGCACACAGTTTAAAATTCACATCTAGTGGATAATTATTGTTTTCTCTCTCCTTTAAAATAATTTTCCTCATGATATGCTTGCATAAGTAAAGTCTGTCAGCCGCCAGCAATCAGCGGTCCCCAGTAGAGGTGACCACATGCAATTCTTCTGATAATTCTCTAGTAATTTCTGCTGGTTGTTGCCATCATTTCCCTAACAAATCAGTCAAGAAACCCAACGACATTCATACTGTTTGTCCTGATGACTGCATGTCCGGCTGTATGTACCTGCTTACCGATTGCAAAATGCCTGAATTGCATTTGATGTTACTAATGTTAAGGAGAAGCAAGTCTGCAGTTGGAATTATTAGAAAACCAGTCATTTGAGGACCCACTTGTATTTGCCAGTCTTCCCTTCTGCTGTCAGTGTTGAAATGATTCTGAGTTGAAACCCCAGGCATGATGTCCATATGATGTTGTGAATTTATATCAACTCTGTTAATCACCGGGTGCTCTGTAATTGTGTGAATGATACCCACCTCCGCCAGTTTTATTGCATCAGATAGCGTGAAGTTGGGCTCAGCACATGCCAATGTGCCCAGTGAGCAGTCACCTCCTGTGTTCCCCACTCACTCTCCTCAAGGTCAAGGTCTTAGGGGTGGGCTTAACACTATCTCAAGGTGTTTACGTTTTACTGAAGAGCCTTAAAAAAAATGATAGGGTCCCCTTGAGTGAATCTGTGATGGAGAAAAGATAATAGGGAAATGTATCTGGAGACAGGGAGTCTATTGGTGTGGCCTTGGAGGCGTTTCAGGTCTGGTCTCCCCCAGACTCTGCAGGATACCAGAAAATAAACCCAAGCATTGCTTATATTTCTACCACAGACTTTCAAAATGTGATTTTACTCTAAAAGAAAGATCCTTGGAAGTAACAAAATGGCAATAAACCTAAACTGCATCTAAACTGTATTCCTTTAGGGAAATTACAAAGGCATAGAATTCAAGGGCTTAACTTGTTTGTAGCATAATTGAGGACCTCATAAACACACTACGCTTCACTTTCAGAGATGGGAACAGGTGTTTCACTTCTGACTGGTTTGGGACAGCCGTCACCCACACTCAAAGGGAGTTCAAAAATACTTCAAACAGCAGGTACTTGACTTGAGCAGGTTTCCACCTGCAAGCATTCCCTCCAACAGAACAGTGAATCACACAGCCACTGGGGGTGACAAAGTGGCACCAGATTCCCACAGATAACAGAAGCCAGACCGCGAAATGACACCAAAGGGCTAAATCATTTGCTCTAATTGTGCCCTGCAGTCTCCTGATACCAGGATAAAATCAAATATGAGTCGTCTGCTAGGTTCCCAACTTGACGATCTCTGGACCCTCTTACCACCTCCAAACCTACACCTTCCAAGTTAATTATTTAGTGGGTAAGTTAGGAAGTATAATCGTTCTGTGCATCTCAGGGCCATGGAATTGCATATAAATACACCCAAATGAAAATTGTATCTTCTGTGTTTCAACGTTGTAAGTTGGAATCAATTTTGGCTTCCAAATGAATGCAAGAACCACAAAATGTGAAATCTTTAAAAATCCAGTCTTTGTCCAGTTTGCTGGTTAGTTGGTGGTGCAATCTCTAATTCTACAATAAGGAGGGAACGGGAGGCATTTCCTTTCCATAACTGTATATAGTGAAGCATTTAAATCAAGCCAAAGAAGCTGATGTAGAAATCAGAATAAAACAGAACAAAAATCTGTGCCTCCTCTCAACTCAGATGTGGATCAGGGTATATATTTGAGATCATCGTGTGGAAAACGAAAATGTGGAGCCAAAGATCACCATGGTATCTTTGTCTCCCTGATGTGTGTGAGTCTGAAACCAAATGTCAACATTTTTGAGAAGAATATAACCAAACCCAGACAACTGATCATTCACGATGTCCAGGATGTGAGCAGCTAGAGAGCCCAGTGCCACCAGAACCGGACCACACTACAGAAGATGCCAAGGATGGTTCTCAGGCTCAGAAAAGTGGGTCTTCAGGAACGAATGAGCAGTCTTGGAAATGATAAGCAAGTCGAAATGACACAAGTGAAGCTTGTTAGGACTGGCCCATGGAGAGAGGAAGAACAAAGTCACAGAGAGAACTTGTAGAAGTCGTAAGGAAGAGCCCCCGAAGGAGACAGTGCCCTGAAAAAGAGTAGCTGAAGAAGGCTTGATGAAGGGACTACCTGCCCAGAACCCCCTTAAGGGACAGCAGAAGCGACCCCCAGGGAGAGCAGAAGGGAGGGGCAGTTCTTCCCCAGCAGGGAGGGGAGGGACATAGCTCTGGGACCCTGGGAAGATCGGCAGCTTTAGTGATGTCACGGGAGATACGCCCTTAGAGGAGACACACAACCATCTCTAACTCCACTCTTGCCCCATCCTCTGTGGGCGCTTCTCATTGCCCGGACAAGGGCACACCCCCAGGGCAGCCCAGAGAACCAGCCCTGAGCCCCATGCAGAGGGCACTGGTCCAGGGGACTAAACAGAGAACCCCAAGCACAAGTTATGAGCATGTCCTAATTCCCATGCATTTTTTCCAGAACGAAAGCAAAACACTAACATTCAAGAGACCTTGTTTCTTGACTTACACACACACACACACACACACACACAGAGAAAGAGAGAGAGAGAGAGAAGTTTAAACCTTTGTTTTTTTTTTTTTTACTGCTTCTCTTTACTAAGTATTTGGCTCTTTTTCATTTTTCTTGCTTTCTTATTGAAAGTGTTATTAGTGGTATCACTTTGTATGTGGTTATATATGCAGGATTCTCCTAATAGATGATTTAATTATGTTTTGTAGTTTATTGTCAAGTTGGTTTCCATATAACACCCAGTGCTCTTTGCCGTAAGTGCCCTCCTCCATGTCCATCATGCCCCTTCCCCTTCAGCCCTGTTTGTTTTCAGTATTTAAGAGTCTCTCATGATTTGCCTCACTCCCTCTCCCTAACTTCCCCCACTTTTTCCTTCCCCATGGCCCTCTGTTAAGTTTCTCCCGTCAGACCTATGAGTGCAGACATATGGTGTCTGTCCTTCTCCGCCTGACTTATTTTCCTTAGCATGACACCCTCAGGGTCCATCCACCTCGCTACATTGCCATGTAGTACTCCATTGTATAGATAAACCATGTCTTCTTGATCCACTCACCCGGTGATGGACCTTTAGGCTCTTTCCATGATTTGGCTATTGTTGAAAGTGCCGCTATGAACATTGGGGTACATGTGCCTCTATGCATCAGCACTTCTGTATCCCTTGGGTAAATCCCCAGCAGTGCTATTGCCGGGTCATAGGGGAGTTCTATCGATAGTTTTCTGAGGAGCCTCCACACTGTTTTCCAGAGCGGCTGCACCAGTTTACATTCCCACCAGCAGTGTAGGAGGGTGCCTGTCTCTCCACACCCTTGCCAGCATCTATAGTGTCTTGATTTGTTCATTTTAGCCACTCTGACTAGTGTGAGGTGGTATCTCAGTGTGGTTTTGATTTGTATTTCCCTGACGATGAGTGACGCTGAGCATCGTTTCATGTGTGTGTTGGCCATCTGGATGTCCTCTTTGGAGAAGTGTCTACTTCTTCACGGGATAATTCATTTTTCAAAAAATATAGAACGCTTCATGAATTTGCATGTCATCCTTGCTCAGGGGCCATGCTAATCTTCTCTGTGTGCTCCAATTTTAGTATATGTGCTGCCAAAGTGAGCACTAGATGATTTAATCTTAATATCTGCTGGTCTAGGCCATGATAGGAACTCAGGAAATATGTCTTGAATAAATTAACAAGTAAGTGCAAAGAAATGGGACGAGACATTTGTGTATCACATGTGTGATCAAGGTCACATCGAATCATAGTGTTAGAATCACATATACATTAAAATACTTGTATCTCCACACATCACGGACACCTGGAGGGTGTGGGGAAGGTGCGTGAGCTGTGCCTCCTTCCGTGTTTCTACGTGTCCTCAAATGGGAACAAACATGCCCTCAAACCTCTGCCCTGCTACCCCCCTTCGACTCTCCTGGGAAGGAGCCCTGCGGTCCAAGCAGGAATCCGCGTCCCTGGGCCTCAGGAGACAGGGGGCCTGCGGCCATGTGGGGATGTGCTCCTTCCTGTACTCCTCGAGCTGGCAACTTCCTTCTCCTGTCTCTGCCCCACCCAGCCACAGGCAAGGGAGCGGTGAGCAAGCTCAGCCCGCACAGCCTGCACTCTGTTCCCTCCTGGGCCCCTCCGCTGGTGGACACCAGGTGCAGCGTCTGTGCCAGCGTCCAAGGTCACTTCCAGCAGTGCGTGGGCTGGAGCTGGGGCTCACGGGAGCCTGCCCTGGCCCCCTGCCCTGCCCTAACCTGCCCTGTGGGTGACACTGCCCCCGGAGCTGGTGGCCTCTGGACAGACGGCCCCCTGGAGCATCACACCTGAGCCCACGTGCTAAACCTAGTGCTCACAGGACATTAGAAAGATGCATTTGGTGCTTGCCCAACTATAGGCAAAATGGTATATCGTTGCCAATGTAACCACTTCCCTCAGTCGATGCTGAGAAGCAGGGAACCCCAGAGTAGAGGAGTGTGAATGGAACCCCTAAACCTCTGTGGAAGTCAAGGGGATGCCACTAACCAGCTCTTTGACTTCCATTAGATCATGATTCATTCATTTATTTTTTGAACACTTTTAAATGTTTTATTTATTTTTGAGAGAGACAGACAGAGAGAGACAGCGTTTGCAGGGGAGGGGCAGAGAGAGAGGGAGACACAGAATCTGAAGCAGGCTCCAAGCTCTGAGCTGTCAGCACAGAGCCCAATGAGGGGCTTGAACCCACAAACGGTGAGATCATGACCTGATCCGAAGTTGGATCCTTAGCCAACTGAGCCCCCCAGGCGCCCCCATCAGATCATGATTCAATGTAGAAAATCTTTGACGTCTCTCTTAACTCAAAAAATTTGCAAATCTCTGAATTATTAAAAAGGGGAAATACTTCCTATAGACATGAAACACAGGGATTCTTTATTATTATAACATATTATAAGTTAATTATAATATTAGGTTTCAAGGGTCTAATAGGCCACACTATTTTGAGAGCCGTTCTTCTGTAGAGTTTTCCGTCTTAACTTTTAATCCATCATGAACTGGTGATTGTTGACTTTTCCCCAGATACTTGCATATGATCCCCATTAACATTCTGCCACGAATTAATACTTAATTAAAATACACAATCATGTTTTAATTCCTTGCTTGTTTCCCTAAATTCTTTGCTATTTATTAATACATAACAGAGCATGATATTTGCATTTTAATTAACTTCTTCATACTTAATAATCATTTGTTATTGCCTTTGTATCTGTTTGCAAACAATAGCTAATTCTCTAATCTATTAATCTATACTCCCCCTGCACGATTGCTATATCTCGTAATTTCTCACTAAACCGAGAAAATATTTACAAGGACTTTCTTTTGTTGTTAAATGCTTTTTAAAATTATTGCTGGATGCTTTAGGAAAGCTCGCCATATCAAGATGTAAAATCCATAGATTTGCTTAAAATGTATGTAATCTGGGGATAATGAGGCCATGTAGAAAGATTAGCAGGGTGGTAACCAAACCTCTCAAACTTCATTTTAACATGATTTAATCGCCCTGTCACTCCAAACAACAGGATTCCTTTCATTTACAATATGCCAAATCAATACTGCTCTGGAATCAGTTATGATCTACAGCTTTCCTTTTCCAGGTTCTTACTCTATGGGAAACTAGATGTTCTTTTTCCTTAGTAGTGAATCAATTCTGAAACATTCCTCAACTATCATCTTGAACAACGCACCTCATTACCCCCAGTGAAAGTCACAGCGCTCAGTCAGTTATAACACCCAGCTGGACTCAAACACACAGGCTCTCGGTCATTTGTCAAAGGCTTTTTAAAACACTAATTAAAGGGAATAAACAATTTCATAAAGAGACTTTGTCTTATTTAATGTAAAATATTAGAATCATAGCTTCATACAAATATAAAATGAACCTATGCCAAAGATTTTCTTTGTCGTTAGTTAATAAGGGACCCAGTGAGGTGCTATCACAAGGTCAAACGTTGTAGAACATGTGTCCTTAGGGGCCACTTAATAAAGGAAAATTAGGGGAAGATTTGTGTTACCTACAAAACTGGTTGATGAGAAACAGGACAATGAAGCACCACCTTGTCAGTTATTTTTTCCACTGGTTCGAAATTCTTTTTTATTTCTAGCAGAGAAGAGAACCTTTTTAGGTTTATCTCTGTCCCTATAAGGTTATAAAACAGTCCATCCAATAAAAGAAACCATATGTTTGCACTCATAGGTCTCGCAGGAAAACAAGAGAGACCTAATGGAGAACCAGGGGGAGCGGAGGAGGGAGAGAGAGTTGGGGAGAGAGAGGGATGCAAAACTTGAGAGACTATTGAATGCTGAGAATGAACTGAGGGTTGAGGGGGAAGGGGGAGGAGGGAAAAGAGGTGGTGGTGATGGTGGAGGGCACTTAAGGGGAAGAGCCCTGGGTGTTGTATGGAAAACAATTTGACAATAAAATATTATGGAAAAAAAATCAAAGGTTCAAGTTCAATAGTGCCTTTTTTAAAGTATTGGATACATTTTCTGACAAAGGCTGTTTAACAGGTAAAAAGGGGGGAAAAAGAGCACCTGGGTGGTTCGGTCGGCTAAGTGTCTGACTTTGGATTGTGGCTCAGGTCATGATCCCAGGGCGGTGGGATCGAGCCCTGCATCAGGCTCCTGCTGAGCATGGGGCCTGCTTAAAATTCTCTCTCTCCCTCTCTCTGCCCCTCTACCTGGCTTCCTCTCTCTCTTTCTAAAATAAAATTTAGAAACAAACAAACATGAATACCAACAAGGAGATGGTGGGAGCCCCAATGGGCTGGGGAGTGTGAACCATTTCCAAAGGGGCAGTTCATCCTTGGCCAGAGTCCCCTGTACCTTGTGTGTATACAGTCTACGCACCATCTGAGCCTACTATTATGTTGTTTAACAAAAATCTAGAAAAGAGAAGGTTTGGGGGGAAATGATTTGTAAAATACTATGTAGACCAAAACAAACCAACTATCTTTTGGGGTTCAAGCTTCCCTCTCCTAGGCAGCTCAGGAGACACTGGTCCTGGGGAGGATCTGTCCTGGGGTGCTGGATATTCGGGGACTTTCAACAAGGCCACAGTTAGCCACGATTTGCCTCATTATTGTGTTGTTACCTCCCTGAAGGCAAATTAAACACTTACTATGTTGACTTCAGGCGGGAGTCCCCTGGTTCTCTCCTCGAAGCCTGAGGGCTTCAAACCTACACAGGGAGCCTTACGGCTGCCAATCCCATACCCGTTCTGGGTCTGTTGCCCCACCAGGTCTCCGGGCTCCAGGAAAAGCCCGGGTCCCCAGTGCGGTGGCACCGTGAATTCCTGCTGTGGCTGAAAGGCCCTGGATTTCTCTGGTGGAGGAGTTTTGGACATCTGAGAGTTAACAAGACTTCACAGAAGACGGAGCTCAAGCTTCGTGAAGAGTAAGGATTCCACCCAGCTGTTGAAAGTAACATCACTGGCTCATATACCTCTGGACTGTGATCCCACAGGGACTCGGCCATCCAGCCTTCACGTCCCCCTCCTCACTCGGTGTCAGGGACGTGGAGAGTGGTTGGTGTACTCTAGGATGCAACCTTCAAGTAGTGGGATCAGCTTTCAGAAGGGAAACACTCAGTAGGATGTACCCAGAAACCCAGCCAACATGTCCCTGGTTGGGACATCAGGCAAAGCTTCCCCACAAGGGAGACCCGGGCTCCTCTGCTAAATCATTGTTCTTATAAGAAGGGGACCCTTTTCAGGGAGCAGAAACTCCCAATCTTCCCAATACTTCCTTCTCTTTCCTGCTGAACTGAGGTCATCAGAACTATGCAGACTGGATGGGGTGCTGCATACACATCACCCAGGCCTGGCCGCCCATCCATATCAGTGACGGTATCAAGTAAGTTTGAAGTCCTCTGTCCCACTGCGATGGGGACACTGAAGGACTCCATAAGAACCTGCTGTTTGCTCCTTTTCCTGCTTCTCTTCTTGCTAGGACCTGCACCTCCACTTTTCTCATGCTTCCTAATGCAAAGTGTGTGTGTCCTCCTCATAAGGGACAAGGAGTAGATGGGGTCTCTAGAACAGAAAAGTGAGGAAGGAGCAAGTGAGAGTCACAGAGAAGCCCTCATAAGCGCATCCACACCACGGGCGCTAGACATCTGGACACCCAGGCCCCCTGCTCCAAGGAATAAACAACTTGTGAAGGACACTTTGTTCTAACTGGCTCCTGTGTCTGAAAGGACACTCACCCAGACCAGCATCCTCGATAAAAACCCCAGACTTGAAGCAAGGACGAGACCCCCCTCCCCTTTCCTTTTCTGAGTCTCCCAGACACGTGTCTGCACCTGCGCTCTCTCCACCACCAGTAAAGTCTGCTCTCACCTTCAAGTTCTATCCTATGGGCACCCAGGGAACCTCCTGGCTGGTCCTGTGGGACCCCCTCTGGATCCTTTTACTGGGCTCGCCTACATCACCATCACATCAAAAACGGTGCCTTGATGTATAGCCCCTGTGTGTGATCCAGATGAAGTTCATCTCACCATACCACGTGGACTCCTCCAACGTCATGAATGGTCTTAAATCAGACACGATAAAATGGGCTGCCTTGTACATGCTATGTGAGCATCTCCTTTTTTTTTTCTAAGCCACTCTAGGTACTTTTTATACTAAGTGATTTGGGAAGGATTATATGAGAAACTGCAGTAACTAGGTGACTCTTACCGGGTGTGATTTCATCTATACAATATCAATTGAACATTTAATTTGTACTACTTCATTACCTTGTTGTCGAGGTACCAGAGGCTCATTAAACACAAAGCTCAGGCCCTCACAGAATTGATTTCTAACAAAAAACACCAAGTATGTACAGCGTAGAAGTTCAGTTATTGACCGTTCTTGCTCGGAGACACACTTATTCAGTCATATGGTCCTCCAACCATTCTTCTACTTTGTTTTTCATTCTCTCAGTGGCTGGTTCACAGATCACCATCTGTCTCCTTTCATAACCTTCACAGCCAAAGCCCCAGATGCTAATTTGTCTTCCATTTAGTCAAATTACCAAGTCAGGAGCCAATAAGAAGAGAGTGCTTTCTACGCAGGTTGGAGGGTGTCAATCACTGTTCAGGACCAGCAGGTGGACAGGGCTCGGTTATCCTCCTGGCTGGCTGGTTCTTCACAGTTGCATTTGTCAGTGGCTTTGAGGGGTCACCCACCTCAAGCTCTTTCACTCCGTGTTTCTCCAAGAAAGGTTTGATCCCAACACGTCTTGCTTTTGAGTCCTGCTCAAGGACAGAATTCATATACGTGATGGACCTTCCTTGTCTAAATTTTCACGTCACCTTCTTTCTTCATTGGTCAGTGAACACTAACTCAGTTGCTAACTGATACTTAAGAGCAGATGTCAGGGATGCCTGAGTGTTCAGTTGGGTAAACAGTTGATTTCAGCTCAGGTCATGATCTTGTGGTTCATGAGTTCCGGCCCCACATTGGGCTCCATGCTGACAGCTTGGAGTCTGGAGCCTGCTTTGGATCTTGTGTCTCCCTCCCTGTCCATGCCCTGGTCATGCTCTGTCTCTCTCTCAAAAATAAATAAAAATATTTGAAAAATAAAAAAGAGCAGATGTTATATCTTGCCATTACAATGATCATAGGTTGATTTGATTAATAATGCCTGGCACACTAGAAAATTAAGTTAAAAAAAGTCTAAACTCAGTTTGCTCATTTATCAAAGGGGAATAAAAGTTCCTACTTCAAAGGGTTATTATAAAAATTAGAGTAGATAATGCAGAACTTTGCAAGCAGCATGCTCCCGCACACACCTGGCTCCTCACACACACCTAATGTGACCCATCCAGGAACACCCCCATCGCTCCGGGTAGCAGTCTTTCCCAGTGTCCTCTGAGAAAATTATATTCCATATGATGTTAAAAAAAAAGGTAACATACAAAATGTCAGTGAGCTGTGCACACCATTCAGAGCAACCGTTGGATTAAGCTGTGAGTGAAGTTAGCAGGAGATGTGGAAATGGGTAGGGAATTTCATAACTGAGCCATACAGCCTAGGAGGGATGTTCTTTCTTGTCATAGCAGAGCCTGGGACCACCCCTACACCTGCCTCAGTCCTGTGTCACCCGTCTTCTGGTGTTGATGGCCATAGAAGAGTCCAGCCACCTACCCACTCCCCTCCCTGATACTGGGACCCTGGCACCATTTCTCCAGTCTACACCTCCAGAAAAGAACCATACTTCACTCCTGGCAGTAACACTTTTTTGGATGCTTTGAACTATAATACAATGATGGAAGCCTTAACTAAGATTCCTCAGAAACTCTTGATTTCTGTAGGCAACTCGTTTTCTAACATTTCCTGCTTCCTTTCCTTAATTTTAATTTTAATATTTTTGATTTGAGAGAGAGATAAAGAGGGAGTGGGGGTGGAGGGGCAATGACCGAGGAAGGAGAGACTCCCAAGCAGGATCCATGCTGTCAGCACAGAGTGAGACCCAGGTCTCCATCTCACGACTCCGGGATCATAGTCTAAGCTGAAATTAAGTTGAATGATTCACTGACTGAAAGCCATCCAGGTGCCCCAAGAATTCGCTGCTTTTTGTGGGTTCATTTCCTTATTAGTTTCTTCATTCAGGACGTCCCAGAAAGGAGCCGAGGGCTCTAATGTGGACGCCCGCCACGCTCTGGCCAAATCCTTCCGGATGCACCCCAGGAGTCAGGCCCAGCAGAAATCCACTCTCCTATCCAACTCCGGGGAACTTAATCTCTCCTGATTAAGTGAGGCTCACCTGACCCAGTTTGGACCTCTCTCCGACTTCCCCAAGCTTTCTTTCCCTGTGCTCACCAAAGCTATCCGCTGATTGTTAGCAAACACTCCTGCTGGAGCATTTTCTCCTCCACATCTTCCGGCCCGACCTCGCTCTCTCTGAAGGAGCATGCTCCCCACGTCTCTCCACAATAGTATCTGTCCCCCCTCTTCACCGCCCCGGGCTCTCCGGCAGAATAATCTCCTGGTTTCTTGTTGCTTTTGCAGCTTTTTCTATCCATGCTCTCGGTCATCATCTGTGAAAGATGCAATCTTCTGCAAGTTAATATAAAAACGGAAATTTGATTGTTATGCCACCACTTACATTCAACGAATCTCGCCATGGCCTTATAAATGGCCGCGGTTAAGGTTGTTCCCGGTAGCTTAAGTGAGGAAGAGATGTATGTGGTTTAATTGTGAGCCTTGGACCTGACTTTTTCCATAATATTTCTTCCACAAAGTAGTCTTCCTCATTTTGTTGTGGTCAGCACAGTCCTTTAAATAGCTCCTTTTTCTATCGCTCCCAATAAATCCTTAACTTGTGTGCAAATACTTTAAAAAATGCAATCACTCACGTATTGAACTGGCCTCTGTTCCAGAACTGTACTAAGTGCTGAGGACGCAGAAGTCTGAGCGCAAGTAAAATGGGTTGAATACCTTCCAGGCCCTCGCTCGGGTGCCTGATGTATGTGCCGTAGAAGATGGCCGTTCATCCTCCCGTGACCCTACCACTGCGAAGTCATCCCTCCCCAGGCCCTGGTGGAGGGGGCAGGACCTGGCCTCTCATGTCCTGCCCAGCATCCTCCACAGGATGGAGACAAGGTGAGTTCCCAAGGAACCAGCCCTTCTGAGACAGCCCCAACCAAGCCAGCTTGTCATTTCCCACTTTCTTTGGGATCGATTGAGGGTCAGCAATTCAATATAACCTAGAAATAGGCTTCAGCATCCTCACTAGCCATGCAGCCAAGGCCACACAAGGGGTGGTTTGGGGACTGGCATGGGGGCCAACACTGGGGGCTTGTTGGAGATGCAGAAACCCAGGCAGTCCCTGCACAGAGGACGTGGGGTCCACATCAACCCGATCTGCAGCTGATCTGTGGACTAACTGAAGAGTGAGAAGTACTGATCTCAGGAGGTCAAGAAACAAAGCAAACAAATAGCATCTCTGTCAATACCATTTTTGTTCGGGCTTCATGCCTTTAAAATGTAGCCCATGCCTGCATCTTCTAGTTGGATCTCTGACGAGTCAACTTCTTCAAATAACAGTGTGTGATCACTATTTTTTTTGTCTTGCGAATCAAAGGGTCCTCATGCCCCAACAGATGGGCTCATTTAATCCTCAGAACAAAAGGAAGGCAGACCTTTAATCCCATTTAACACAAAAGCAAACTCAATAGCAGGAAGGACATTAATCTGGACCATCACACCTCTGATAGATGGAACAGTGGGGATCAAAATTAAGTCCAGCCTCGCCCAAACCTGCTATTTCCACCTGCCCTTTCCCACCGGACAAACAGCGGTAGCCCAGTGCTCCTTGGGGGTATTTTGTGATTCCACGTGGGGCCAGTAAAACATGTATCTGCAATCCCTTGTACATGTTAAAGTCCCCCAAACAAAGCGAAGGGTCACAGTTCATTTTTTAACACAAATTTTGTAGAAGGACGAAACAGAGTCAATTTACTGATCTGATTTGCAGATTAAAGTCACTGCCATTTGCTAGCTTTAACCTTTTAAGACCGTTGGTCTCATAAAACCCATATGCCGGAAATAAAGAGCATCTTCAAATGTAAAACTTCCAAGCATTTGCATTGTTCTAAATTCACTTTTCAACGAATTTTTTCCCCTAAAAGATGTCTACTTTAAGGTTCCCTTTCTTTCGGTCAAAAGGATTGAAAAAAGGTCCCATCTGTGAAGAGTGACAGGGTTATGGACAAGGCTAATTCAGCCCAGTCTTTCTTTGAATAGTTTATGATTGTCCTTAGTTTCTTTCATTGAATTTTTAAAGAGAAATTCACTTAGAATTTCAGCCACAAAAATGAATCTCTGCAGGTTTCTGCACACCCTTAATTGTTCTGTTTCCTTTTTCTCCCCAAATGAATGATTGAAGTGGCTGTGGGAGACCCCAACCCTCCTAGTTCACTGTGTGTTTAAATTTTTTTTTAATTTATTTATTATTGAGAGAAGAGAGAGATAGAGCATAAACGGGGGAGGGGCAGAGAGAGAAAGAGACACAGAATCGGAAACAGGCTCCAGACTTTTAGCAAGCTGTCAGCACAGAGCCTGAGGTGGGGCTGGAACCCACGAACCATGAGATCATGACCTGAGCTGAAGTTGGATGCTCAACGGACTGAGCCACCCAGGCGCCCCTTCACTGTGTATTTTTAAAACACTCATGAGTGCCTCCCCTGAGGCTGCGGTGTGAACTGGTGGCCAGTGGCCCCTCACACATGGGCAAGAGTCACCAAAATGGCGGCACAGAGACATGCACTGAGCAGATGTAGTTGGAAACAGCATCAGCAGACTTTTACCACTAACCTTCAACTTGCAAAAAAAACCCAATATCTGCAAAGCGCAATCCCATGAGGAGTGCCTGGTTCCATTTGACATAGTTTAGGGATGCATGTGCTGCAAGCAATGCGCTGGAAACTGGAAGACATGATCAATAACATTTGCACATGACCCCTCCTGCTACTTTCAAAGAGATGCCAGCCCAGGCTTTCCTGGTGCCCAAAACAACGTGATGCTTTAAATAGTTGGACAGTCGTGGATATGAGGTAACCTCTTTCTCTTGATGGTTCTAGAGTCTCATGTTCATTGCTCTTGCTTTTCATTTCTATGAATGCTTTTCATTTCTGGCTTTTGGGAGTGCTTTAATATTTTTAACTGTCCTTCCTTTACATTCAAATATTGACATCTGGTTAGCTAAGGCTGGCCGCTGTCAGCACGAGTCGGGACGACTTTCTACCGAGTTACCTGATGTCCTTTCATAAGCAGTAGTAAGAGTTTTCATTTTGGCTATGATTCACGATATGCTCACCTTCTCCCTTCATCTCTGTCTCTCTCTGTCTCTCAAAAGCCCACACGTGAACATACAAACATGCACACAAATATACCACATTCCTCTGAACGTAGCAATACACATCTTGAATACACATTCAGAGAAGTCATCTACTGTCTGAATTGATTTTTCTTATTATTCTATTGGCATCAAATCATCCTTATCATTCACAGCTCTTATTTCATTAACGATATGTATTTCCAATTATCTCTATTATGTCTGTTACCAGTGGAAAAAATCATTCTATAATTAATCTAAAATGCATCCATTTTGTGGGGCTATCTCTTACATGAATCTATCTCCATCTAGAAAACTATGCAACATGTGAGTAGAAAGGCATTTAGCAAACACTAATTGCACTGAGTTATTAGAAATTACAGACGAGATCTGCCATCCATATGCCCACAAAATGCGAATTTTCTCGACGTTGTGGGTGTCCGTCGGTCAAAAACTCGCCCAGCCAAACATCCTGGTGTCCTGCTCCCTAGACAAGGGGCTGGATGTTTGTGTCCCCCAAACTCACATTTTGAGACTAACCCTCAGGATGATGGTGTCAGGAGGGGGTTTGGAGAGTGAGGAGGTCACGAACCCTTATGAGGAAACCCGTGCTGAGTCGGAAGAGACGAGGAGTTGGCCAGCTCTCTCCCTACCATGGGAAGACAGAAAGCCATGCTCCCTTAACCAGGAAGAGTCCCTCACAGAGAAGCCAATGTGCTGGTGCCTGATCTTAGACTTCAGTCCCCAAAACTCTGAGAAACAGGTGTGTTGTTGGAGCACCTGGTATATGGAATTTCTTACAGTGACTGAGCTCAGCCACTGCCGATCCTGACCGTTCACCATCACTTTCTTTGGCCCACTCTATCCATCTTGCCCCTCCCAGTGTGTGTCTGAATCACAGGTTACTGTATAAAGTGTTTATTTATTTTGGGAGAGAGACAGCACAAAAGTGAGGAAGAGAGAGAATCTCAAGCAAGAGGGATTGAGCCCTCAACATGGGGCTCAATCCCAGGGCCATGAGATCACGACCTGGACCAAAATCAAGATTTGGATGCTTAACCGACTGAGCCACCCAGGTGCCCCAATTATAGTTTACTTTAAATTCAGCATTCAGGAGCGCCTGGATGGCTCAGTCACTTAAGCGTGCAGCTTCAGCTCAGGTCATGATCTCAAGGTTCGTGGGTTCGAGCCCCAAGTCGGGCTCTGTGCTGACAACTCAGAGCCTGGAGCCTGCTTCACATTCTGTATCTCCCTCTCTCTCTCACCCTCCCCTGCTCGCACTGTCTCTCTCTGTCTCTCAAAAATAAATAAAAGACATAAAAAATAATAAAAATAAAAAATAAATTCAGCGTTCTGATTCTTTCTTCTAAACCAAAGTTTCATTGAAAAAATTAGAGATCATTCTGTTAATTCTTTGAAATAGTGTCCCAACCAACCTAAATCATATTTACAATATTTAATTTGCTATTTTCTTAATGTTGGATAAATATGATTTATTTAATTATTAATGTTTTTTAACTTCTAAGCTCAGAGGCTTAAAAATGATTGTTTATCTCTGCTGGTATTTTTACATCCAGATGGGACCCTGAATGGTCTGCATCCAGAGAATGCTCCCATATATTCAAGAGGCAGATGAATTCGCCTGATGCTTCTCAAAAAGCTATTGATTTGCACTAATGTCTTCTTTATCCATTTTTCATTGTTCAGCAGAAAAAAGTGATAAACACATAGATCTTTTTTAACCAGACAGTTGAGTACTGTGCCACATTCTCTCTCTCTCTCTCTCACACACACACACACACACGATGTACTAGAATCTCAAAGTAAACAAGCACTGGAAACCTGTTTTCTAAACAGATTCCATTCTTTAAGAATCTTTCCAAAATGCGTGTACATGTAACAAAATAACTTCTAGACTGTATTCCATCCCTCCAAATTGCTTCATAAAATTACATTCTAGAGTATTTATTGCAGTTTTAAAGGGAAGTACTGGTCTGGGAATAGAACACAAGAAAATAGAGGCACCTGGGGGACTCAGTCAGTTAAACGTCCGACTTTGGCTCAGGTCACGTGATCTCACGGCTCAAGCGTTGGAGCCCCGCGTCTGGCTCTGTGCCGACAGCTCAGAGCCTGGAGCCTGTTTCAGATTCTGTGTCTCTCTCTCTCTGCTTTCATCCCACTTCTACTCTCTCCCCCCACCTAAGAAATAAATAAACATTGAAAAAATTTAAAAGAATTAAAAAATAGAAAGAAAACAAGAAAATAAAACCAAGCCAAATGTTCATGGAAGCTAGAGAGGGTTCGGGGTGGTAACAATCTTCCTCGGTCACTACCTCCGGGAGGCCTTAGGCTCCTTCTTCGGTGTCGGAAGACCGCAGTGGCCCGGGAGACCATCGGGGCCTCTTACTCCGAGGTCTTCATACGCACATGTAAGTAGGCAGCTTGGAATCGGCGCACATTCATTCATGTGTTTAATCTGACGGGAGGATTCATGCCTAATTGTGTATTTAATGACCGGCTCCCCGAACCGGATGGCACTCTAGGCGGCCAGTGTGCACCATCAGGCACACTGCTGTGTGTCACACCGCCAGGCTGAGCTGCAGCAGCTCAGCGCACCTTTGTTGAATTTGCTGTTTTTAAACACTTGAGTACAATTATGAATATTTGAAATGCATGTTTTAGACTCTCATTGAAAACAAACTGAAGCTTGGATTTACACACACGGCCGCACACCGATAACTGGTTAGTTTTCAAACCAATTCTCTGAAATTCTCTGAAATTCTCTGAAGGCAATGTGTTGTGTTGCGCCCTGAAAGGACATTACTAAAATTAACTAAGGTAATTAGTTGGATTAAGGCACGAAGAAAAGACTATCTGGCGAGCCCAGAAAGTTGGATTTCCCGACCGCGCTTCCTGGAAACTGTACTGATGTGGATTTATTTGTTCCCAGTTTTGACGGTCTTCCGGTCTGCTCTCCAGCGTGCCCTTTCTTGGCCGGAACCCTGGTGTGGGCGACAGGCTTACAAAGGCTGTATGAAGCCCAAGTGCATCGTTCTTTCTGCGCCTGCCAGCAAGCTTCTCTCTCCCACTTTAAAAATATTTTAGTGGTTAAAAAAAGTGAATATGCCAGTGCTTTTAAAGTCATAATCACCATGGTTTCTAAAGAGGTAAAGCGTCGCCCTTTCCAGAAGGTTCTATTAATCCAAACATAAAGTTGTTAGATTTGTGTCTGGCATTTTGCTTTGTGATGTCAGCTGGGAAGTGCTCCCCAAAGACGTCCATGAAGCCGGAGATGCTACGTTGTGGGGCTGCCAGGACTTTCCCTGTGTGATTCAGCCAAGGGTCCTGAGGCGGGGCAAGCGTCCTGCCTTACCCAGGAGGCTCCGGGTGTACTTCCACGAGAGCAGAGAAGAGGCGGCGGAGGGAGTTTTGACCATGGAGAAGGCTGTGTGTGATGACAGAGGCAGAGACTGGAGTGATGCTCTTGGAGATGAACAGTGGGCATCGTGCCAAGGACTCTAGGCGGCCACAGAAACTGGAAAAAGCTAAAAAGTAGGCTCTCATCTAGAGCTTCCAGACAAAGCGCAGCCCAGGAAGATCACTTTGGGGCTTCTAGCCTGTAGAACTAGGAGGGAACCCAATGGCTGTGTTCTCTGCCAAGCGCCCGGCCGTTTGTGACAGCAGCTGTAGGCATGCGCACACCGAGCAAGCTCTGCCTGCCCCACTCCATTCCCAGGCCGAAGTAGTATTGCACCGCGTGCATGCACTGCAGTTTGTCTTTCAAAATGTGATGGCTTTTGGGTTATGAAAGATCCCTGGTCCCAGGGATAAAGGTGCTGTGTACACCCAGAGATAGGCTGTCTTCTATGGTAAGATGTGTTCATTTCTCCTGGGCAAATGCTGAGGGGTGTGATTCCCAGATCACATGATAATTTATGTGTGTAAGAAACTATTAAAATATCTTCCCAAAACAACTGCATCATTTCACATTTTAATAAATCATGTGTGCATCCCAGTGGCTTTTACCTCAATTTAAGGCAGTTTACCTCAATTCCGGTTTCTCCTTTTCCAAATTTTAACCATTTTTGTGTTTGTGCAGAGGCATCTAATTTGCACTTCATAGGACTTATAAGTGTGTAAAGTGCTGCTTTTATAGCTATAAAATCTACAAAACCAGTAGGTTTGATTTCACGGGCAGTGCCTAGAGGGTCATGGGTGACAGTCAGCTTGTAGAAGACTGCATGCCATGGCCATGAAGACAGCGGTTGGCAAACAGTAGGTATTTAATTAGGACAAGTTTGTTTCTCTTGCTTTTGGAAAATGATCTGCATTGCTGATGTCATGTTACAAATCACAACATACTTACTCCAGTGACATTTACTTTAATTCTATGAAATGAAAATTTTCACTTTACTCCTATATCAAGAAAAGTTATAGCAGAAACTTTATAAGATTCTGTTCACCTTTAATATTGTAACTGATTGAACTGCAGAATCTGATGCTCTCCTAGATTAACTTTAAGCAGATAAAAGGTATACGTTTAATTTCCAAAACTAATACTAAAACCAGGAAATCGCTCCGAAATATGGCTATGTATTATACTCTGATGTCTTCAGCATTTTCTGTGCGCCACACATTGAACTAAACACGTGTATGCATACAGTTCTTTAACCTTTGTGCAAACCAGTGAGATACAGTTACATAGTGTCAACATGAGGCTGACAAGGACACCAATGTTTAGAGCAGCGTCTTGCCTGATATCACAAAACTCGTGAAATACCAGGATTCTGATTTGAGAACATTGAAAACCATATAACCACATTACTACAGATGTACATATAAAGAAGGCTTTGGGGCCACCTGAGTGGCTCAGTCTGACTTCAACTCATGTCATGATCTCACCGCTTGCGGATTCAAGCCCCCATCGGGCTCTGTGCTGACAGCTCAGAGCCTGGAGCTGCTTCAGATTCTGTGTCTCTCCCTTTCTCGGCCCCTCCCCTGCTCATGCTCTGTCTCTCTCTGTTTCTCAATAATAAACAAATGTTTAAAATATATATGTGTGTCTCACACACACACACACACACACACACACACACACATATATATATAAAGAAAGAAGGTTTTGCTATTCATAAATTTCATGGTGATTTCAACATGGCTGTGGGCAGGGGCACTAGTTAGGCTGAAGGAGCAGAACAGGAATTCATGAGGCCGCACCCCAAGCTGCAAGAAGAAAACAGAGCCAAGGCTGTGAAGACAAACAGCAACGCCAGTAGGAAGGTGTCAAAGGCGGGTCAGTCTCTTAGGGGCAGAGTAAGATCTGAACCGTGAGATCACGACCTGAGCTGAAGTCAGATGCTTAAGTGACTGAGCCACCCAAGCGCCCTTAAATATATTGTTAATTAGCTTATGACTTTAACAAGTATTACAGAGTTACCACCGTGCTGCATTTCTGAGCCCCAAGAACACTGCTGATAATGTGCACCCACCTCGCTGGTAGTTTTTGGAAGAGGTTGGGAAGAGCAGAAAGCCAACTTTCATGCTCTGTGCTATTGCTGCTATTTTTAGTACCTTGTTGTTTCCACAACTAGTGTCATAAAACCACAGATTTTGATGTTAGCAGTGTTATTGTTCGCCCTCATCAAACTGATGCCTGATGAATTTGAGACACAGAGGGCACAGCAAGGTGCTTGAAGTCATACAGATATTCCATGGGAGAGCCAAGAAAAGAACTCGATTCCCTTCACGTGTCGGTCACACAACATCCACTGTTGCTACATCTCTCTATTACTTCGGTGTAGACAGTCCTTGGCCTCATACGTCCCACTAGTGTGTAAAGCAAACAACAAAAGAAAGAAACGCACATACAGATTGGGGACTCAGAGAAGATTTGGGAGATTTTAAAAATATCACGCACCTTCTGTCATGGCTATGCTCACACTTAGACAAGCAGCAGAGTTTGCAGACTTTTGTTTTGTTTGCAGAATAATTATCCTAGCACGGGTCCAAAAACAAGCCGTGTCAATAAGAGGGAGCATACAAGCATGTCGGGGCTGAAAAACACGAAGCAGCGATGTGAGGTTCCCGATTGCCAAGTCACACCTGAAAGCAGAAATAACGAACCAAAGGAAAAGTGATAAAGGAGAAAAGGAAATTAAGTGAGTACCTAAGTGATCGTAACGTGGCTTCTTGGAAAAGTTATTGTTGATGTTTGTATTTAGTCGTGGTTACTGATCCAGCCTTCTACCAGTTTCAAAGCAGAGAAATCCACAGAGGACAGACTCCTGTAATAAAGTCACATAAATAACTGCGGACAATTTATATCTGAAGAATCTGGGAGGAGAGAGGCCATAGTTTTCACTGGGGTAAATACTGGAACCCACCACACACAGAGAGAAAGGGACCCAAATCAAAAACATGAAAGCTAGTGACGATAAGGATAGAAACCGCTGGCCACCGCAGGCTGTGAGTTCAGCAACTCTGCACCCGGCGGTCCCACGGAGCCCTGTGACCTCCCTCAGAAAGGCCCAGTGTTCCGGAATTCAGGTAGAATTGGCCTTTTGGTATTCACAAGGTGAATTAGAAGAGTAGGTATCTGTGTTCAGCTCCACCAGCACGAACTTACAGGATAAGACTACCGAACACCACATGGTGATTACTTTGGAGAAGCACATTTGACCTGAAAAACACAAATGGGCAAGTTTTATCACTAAAATGGATTTCAGCACTGTTCTGCTAATGCCTGATTCCCATGAGACACAGGCTGCTAGGGTCGCCTCCGTGAGCAGCCCCAGGGGGGCTGGACGAATAGTCGATGGCTCTCCCTCTCGAGGAGAGAGCTTCAGATCTGGGGAGGACCCATCCCATAAATGATGGTAAATCTGAGCCCTTGAGTGTGGAGAAAAAAAGAAATGCAAACCAGGAAGAAATTATAAGAACAGTGAAAATTATAAAGACAAACATGGAACATGTGAAGGATGTATGGAGAAAGATACATAGTCATAAGCATAAAAATGTCTCCATACATTACACACAGATAAGAATAATCCACATGTCACTGGTCATGTGTGACAGGGTATGTTGGTAGTGTTTTTTCTGTGCAAACATGATAGTCCATACAGGCAGGTGTGCACTACCGTCCAAAGATGTAGCCTGTTCTCTGAAGTTAAACTGTCAGGGGCACCTGGGGGGCTCAGTCTGTTAAGCATTCGATTCTTGGTCATATCAAGACCAAGAGGGGTGCCAGGGTGGCTCAGTTGGTTGAGCATCTGGCTTCGGCTCAGGTCATGATCTCATGGTTCGTGGGTTCAAGCCCCGCATCAGACTCTGTGCTGACAGTTAGCTCAGAGCCTGGAGCCTGATTCAGATTCTGTATCTCCCTCTCTCTCTGACCCTCCCCTGCTTGCACTCTCTCTCTGTCTCTCAAAAATAAATAAAAAACATTAAAAAAATTTAAAAAAAGACCAAGAGTCATATCCAACTCAGGTCATATCTCACAGTTTCCTGGGTTTGAGCCCCGCATCAGGATTTGTGCTAACAGCATGGAGCCTGCTTGGGATTCTCTCTCTCCCTCCTTCTCGCTTGCATTCTCTCTGCCCCTCCCTCACTCATGCAGTATCTCTCTTTCCAAATAAATAAACTTTAAAAAATTAGAAAAAATTAAATTACATTAAATCAAACCATCAGAAGTCTTTATAGTGAACTGACAGCAATAGAGCTTTTATTGGATTCTTAAATAAAACAATAGGTATCAATTAAAAGCGTTGTGTTTCTGTTTCTACCGCCCTCCTCTGGCTGAGTGACAGTGTTTGGGGGGAATAGTGGCCCAGGGAAGCAGGGACTTTGCTCTTCTGTTCATGCCTCCATTCCCAGCAGCCGCTCAGTACGTAGGTGTTGAGTAATAAATGAAGGGCGTGGTGGTAGCTGGTGGACAGGCGCACATTTTCATTCGGCTCTTTAAGAGTTTGGTGCCTCTGGCTGATCACTCTTCACTGTGGATTTTCACTTTACACACGAGTCTGGTGGTCTCTGCCGCGTGGCATGTCTCAATTCCAGCAGAGGGGATGTGGCTAATGACTACACGGGAAATGATACCATTTGGGACTCCGACTACTGATAATGGTTACAAACGTGTCCTTCGAAATAACATGCATTAAAAATTTCAGCAACCATACATAGTATCCCCCAGAAAAAAATAGAGCCTGGGAAGGCCTTTTTCAGGTCACTACAACTCATGTTAAGCGTTTACTCAGGTTGGATAATTAACCAAAGTTCTGGGTTTGTCACCCATTTGTCAACTAACGTTTGGGGCTATAAGGCTCACTCAAAGGCAGAAAGAATGATGTCATTTATTAAGCACTGGCTGAGTTTTCTTTTCTTGCCTCTGAGTTGCTGAGGTTGGTGCTGTGTACCTTCTTAGCAACTGTACATGACTGTTACTGAATGCCGGGAAGCAGAGAGAACACGTACCTGGAAACTCAACCCAGCAAAGGGGACTCTGTCCTGCTAGTGGTGGGCTGTGCCGAGCTGAAGGAGAAGCCCTTGGAATAAAGGTTCAGCTGGAGAAGAGAGAGGAGACTTCATTCTAATAGAAACTCGAAGTTCTCAGCAATCATTCTCCACGTAGAACATTCTCGTGGGTCACCCGGAGGCAGCATTCAGAGACATGTCCTGTTTCTCCCAGCTGTGCCTGGTTTGGTGCCTTGACCATTTCAAGCTGATGCTGCAGAGGCATTTAGGGAATAGAGGAACAGGGGAAATTTCTGCCTTGGCCCAGGCCCCTGATGTTGCCATGGGCCTTTGTGACATCACACACAGGAGGTGGTGCTAGGAGATGAGTTATGGCTGCTCCAAATGTGACGTCCTCAAGGTCCTGAATGTGCTTGTGTGTGAGGAAACACCTTATTTCCAACCATCTGGTCCATGAGCTCCACATATATCTTATTAGAAACACGTGGTTAAAGTGATTTTTAAATAGCCACAGATGACCTGGATGTGTGTATCACATGACATTTCTTCCCCCACCACCAAAAAAGTCATTAATAACACTTGGCTGAAAATGTCATATTTTCTGAATCCCTGTACAGGCGGGACCCTCAGTGTGCTTACTCACAGGAGCAGGATTTGTCAAGAATATGTAGCTTGTGTCCCGAAATCCAATATTTTCATGACATTTCCACACTTTCAGAGGTCACTGAGACAGAAACTTAAATATTGGTTAATCAAATAAGGTTAGTTTGACAGGACCAGTTAATGGATGCCGAAAATGAAAACTGTTTCCAAGCCCTGGGTGACCTGTGCACACGTTGTGGAAATGATTTAGAGAAACATAATTTCCAACAGCTACTTTACAGGAACAAGCTCATTGAGAAGCAAGCAGCCAAGTCCTGGTTCCTTTTTGTTAACTGTCATCAGCAAAACACCTACAGGCAAGATCTAAACGAGGGAGAGAGGAGAAGACAGGAGAAAACAGGTCAGTGGTCTGTGTGAGCCAACATTGACCTCAGTGGGAATATCAGCAAGAAAACTTCATCAAGGCGTTCGTAAGGACGGACGCCAGAAGTTCAGAGACTGACTTCAACGTTCTGTCTGCTTTGGAGCCATTGCAAGTGCATGTCTCAGAAGATGGAGGTTTCCCTTGGACTTGAGTAGGTGTTGATTCTCTGCGCTTTGTATTTAGTTTTACTTTGATCAATAAGTAGCCTCTTTCTGACTTTGGCGTCAAGAGTCAACATCTCTGAGGAGAGGCTGGATCTCTTGAACAAGCGTGATGTAAAGGCTGTTGAGCCCAAATGTAAGCTCTTGACACACTCTGTGCAAACGTCCCAGTTTATCCATGAAATCACAATAGGGACTTTGGTGAATATTTATCAATAAGAAGTGTTCAAATCTACCATTACCTAAGTAATCTTAGGAGGTGAATATTTGCACCCTTCTTGTTTTAAAGACTGGAAAACTGAGGCTAAAAATACTCAAGAAAGGTTCAAGGACATCTGCATGATTCGACCTGTAGGCAATTCCTAACCATTCAAAATATTGTGATGAGCGAGGAGGTATGAAACAACGTTTGCACTTCTAGGCAATTATAAATAGGAACCTACAACATCAAAGTAATATGGCAATTGGAGGCATCTCAAAAATGGGATCATTCTCAGTTTTAGGTGAAATAGCTATGATTTCCTTAGGAAAGATATTGCAATAACTCTCGAGAGGATTCTCAGGTCATTAAGACAGACTCTCACTTATATGCTACATACTTATTTCTTATTTGGATTTTTGTGATAAAAGTAAATTCACATTTTAACTGTGTAAATAAACACAACTCTGATGAGTTATTCTTCGTCATACATATGAAAGAGTTTTTTCTGTTAAAGAAAAGTGGCTGATCAAAATCTTTGTTCTTTAATCTCATGCTCTGTAGTGGTAACAACCAAGAAACATTCATAACGCCCGAGACAGTCCAACCTTTCCAGAGAAGTGTACTTGGGAACTGAAATTAATAAACGTGTGGGTATTAAGCTATATCAGAGTGGTCCCATAGCAACACCTCAATAACACATTTACTACGGTCTTATCCAGAAGATGTCTTAGTAACCATGTAATAGTGAAGAGCAAAATTCACAAGAAAATGTAAAACAAAATGTAAATGCCCACGTAATACTAGGCAGTGTATTCTCTCTCCTGTGGCAATTTTGGAGGGAAGTTCTGGATAAAATGTCCATTACCAAGAGCAAGGATAAACAAGCAATTTCCCTCTACTGATTAGGAAGAAAAAATACATCATATTCTTCATCACCTGGAGCTGGTAATATAGTTGTTAGCAGATGTTTCGTGGTTCTAATTGAATCCATTTCGGTTTGGCTGTCCGTATTTTTTTTTTTTGATACTCAAGAAATTTTGAGAAAGTTTTAAAGAAGATATAAAAATAACCAAAAGTAAAAAGGTTTGTGAGCCAGTGTTTCTCTAAATTAGTGGTTAGTCCCAAAGACCAGCTTTGGGCCACCCACTCCTTGCTGATTTGTATGAAGGATGCCCAGAGACAGCAAGAGGGTTTCCTTGGTTGTGTTCCTCATGTGTAACTACAGTTTCCTCGCTTCTGTGAGGAAATGCAATAGTCTGAGACAACAGCCCACCCAAATATGGTTACAGTCCGCAAAGCTTGCTGTGTGTGATCTCTTACCTCCCAGGGGCTCCAAATATTGATGGTCTTTTTTTCTTTTTTTTGCAAAACGCAAATATATATAAATAGAATCTCCCTTATAGTAACATTTAACAAATAATACATTTTACAAGAATAATTTTCTTATTAATTTAATTACAAAGAAAAATATATCTACTTTGTCCATGAAATACGAAAATTTCTAGGTCTCTTGAAATTTTGGTAATGGCAGATGCAACTGTATGCTTTTGCAGTTAAATCTGTTCTGTCTATTATGTTAAATTAATTCTAGAAACACGTCTTATCCAGCTTAAAATAAAATGCATTTAGGTAAGTACATTCAAAGAGAGAATCATGTCATGAAACATCAAGAGAAAAGGGTGAAATTGAATCTAATGATAGTTTCAATATGGTTAATGATGAATAGTAATTGACATTAATGAGATAGCAAAAATAAATTTGAGCATGAAGAATAGATATGCAGGAATACCTCCTACTTTTTTTCTTGTTATTTTTCACTCAACTGAATGCAGATTGTATTTTTTTCTGGTTTATTTCTATAAAGAATACTTTTGGCAAACTATTTTGAAAACTTTTTTCATATTTCCACAACCTTTGTTTCATTGTCTACATTCTATTAATTATCTTCAGATAATATCCATTTAAATGTTCTTTATGTCTTAATTATGGCACTATTATTAGTAACATTGAAATTGATTCTCTAGCATACATATATCTGCATTCCTGAATGCACTATTAGATTTTTCCTCTCCAATCTTTTCATTGAAAAAAAAAGTAAAGTAGCAAATTGCTGTTGAATATAATTACAGCATTCAAAATTATAAGTAGGTAAAAAATACCTTTTATAAAAAACATGACATTTCATTTACTCATTGAGCCAAAGCCCAACCATCTTGCAGAAGTCGTGATTGTAGACTTCACTGTAGAAATACCAAGTACTGCGTGAGGGCTACAAATACATCAAGGAATTCCAATTTCTGTTGTTCTCAACTCTGTTTTCTCCTCATTCAGGTCTATCAACAAGCAAATTAAACTAAATTTGATCTGCTAAACTAAAACATCTCCTGAGCCATGCAGCATTGTATATATAAAGATTCATTTCAAGGTTTCCTTGGTCTGTTTTTGTTTTCCAATATTCCTTTGACAGATGTAAGCGTAAACTGGCTGGACCTTAGGCATGTGGTTATTTCCAAATGGGAATCCGCTGCTTTGGTGGACAGACCCGTGCCTGCTCATATCCACCATGGATCGAGGCTGCAGTAAAACAAGTGTGCAGACTTCCCAGACTGCTGGTGAGGGGCGAGCTAACTGCTATCAAAATCTAAGACAAGTAAAACAAGATGGATTGGTTGATTTATATCTTAGTCTTGTGAGATCCAAAATAAGTATTCTGGCCAACAAAAGACTTTCCTCTAAGCAGTGATTCAAAGACTTGACTCCTCAGGTTTAGTGGTTGTGTTATTTTCAACACATGACATGCTTCCCACATCATCTATTCCATTCTGCCGGCCACACCTATGTGTGACAGGAGGTGGGGATGTCATTTCCCTTGTTCCCAGAAGGAAGGAGAAACGTCGATTTAATTAAGATCCAGCACGGCTCTGTGCAAGGACAAGGGCTTCAGTAAAATGTGTGTGTTCAGATGCTAAGAACAAGTTAATTCCATTTCCAAATGGCAAAGGTCACTACACAGTTGAGGACATTGATTCTTACACGTTTAGGAACCAGAGATCATATAAAAGATCTGATTACAGTTTGGGATCTTACTCCCAGAAAAGTGTTTGAATGTGTAAGGGATGGGTATGCATGTTTGGTATGTGCATAATCTACAGGAAAACAGCTCTTGGTTAGAGTTATCACACTGGTCCTCCTAGATCCCAATCATCTGAATCAGAAGGGCGTGGGTTCAGTCCCTTCTCAAGTCAAAGACAGACCTCAAAAAAAAAAAAAAAAAAAAACATTTGAGGAACTCTTAGAATCTCAATGAAGGAAATTCAAGGAATGGGCACAAGAAAAGTATTTCTCACCCCAAGTTATAAAGGAAAAATGATCAGAATGCTGTATTTTGTTTGATTTCCTCTAATAATGAGAAAGCTCTTCTAACAAAAGGTTTGCATCATTAAAAATACTGTTGGTGTTTTGATTTTTTACTTTGCTTTTCTGTTTGGAGTGTCATTGTAACTACTGTATTGTAAATGATGGAAAATAATTGCATATGTTAAAAAATATGAAACTTTATAAAGTAAAAAAAATAAAATAAAATAAAGTTTCAAAAAAATACTGTGGTTTTTAAAAACTCAACACCAAAAAACAAAACAAACAAACAAATCAACAAAAATAATCCAGTAAAATGGGCAGAAGACCTGAATACATATTTTTCCAAAGAAGACATCCAGGTGGCAGGCACATGAGTGATGCTCAACATCACTCACCAGAGAAATGTCGACGGGACCTGCAGGATGCCACCCGACACCTGTCAGAATGGCTTAGGTCATCATCGAGTTAAATCCTAAGTCATAAGAGTGAGCTTCTGCACAGTACAGGCCGACACCCAAATATACTCCTGCTCCTGCACCCCCACTTCTCATGCTGTGGTTCTTACAGTGAGTAAGGCTTTTGTCCTGAAGCAGGACTGCATGTCCCCATTCGGGTTGTCCCAAGCCCTGACCATGATCATTGGCCTTCAGGCCATGAGAAGAGGTGGATTGGAGAAAGACTGGCAGTGTCCTCCCAGGCGTCCCCTTGGACGACGTCTGCAGGGTGCAGGGCATGCCAGGGGGCTGGAGGAGAGGCCCTGGGCTCATGGAACTCAGCCTCGTGGCTCCGATGTCACCCTCCAGGTCACAGGCTCTGTCCCTCCTGGGGACAGTCTGTACGAGTGTTAGCCAGCCTTCTTGCAACGTGGTCTGCCTTACAAGCAAACTCCAAACCCGACTTTCTCTTGCCAGAGCATGAGGCTCTTTCTAAACTCTTTCTGGGCTGGGAGTGGGGATTTCTGGCTCTCCTAGCATCCCTCAAGATGGTTGTTGGATGAATTTCCACAGGCTTTCAAGACAGTTGGAAAGAAGCTGATAATTTGATGATCCTTATGTTTTTTTTAATCACCAACTGGAATGGCAGAGCTCATAACCTGGAGCTCCCCTTTGTCCAACCTGTGATGGGAAGAGTCCGTCCTTAGTGGCTAAGCGTGCAAGGATAAGGCTCTCCACTGACCACCAGCAAAGGTCCTCAGGAACCCCTGAGCAGGGAGTGACCTGTCCAGAATTCCATCTCGGGGTCTGCTTCCTACTCTCAAATGTGTTCGAGTCTCGGCTGGACTTTTATACATACACATGCAAACACACACACACACACACACACACACACCACACAGGAAGAGACCCAACACAAAGACTTTTGTACTGATAGTTTATCTGGAAGATAATCCAAGAGTGGGTATGTGGGGAGAGGTGACATCCATTCTAACACTGTACAGTGACACTCACCGAACCTTTCATGTATACTTGAGTTTGTGTACATGGATGTATATGTACATACACTAAATTATTAAAATATGAGTACACTTAATAAATTAATGTGATTTACCATTTCCACTTACCATTTTCTTCCTTCTCCATTTTTTATTTTCTTCTGAATTTTCCATTTATCTTCATTTCTTTCATTTCCCGACTGAGTGGGGGATTTTTCCTCCCTCCCCCCATACCTTATGCAAAGAGTTACCAAATCCTATCAAACTTCCTTCCAAGTGTCTTTGAAACACAACCCTACTTTGATTCCAATGTCACCACCTTAGTCCGGACCCTGTCACCTTATGAGCAGATTATTTCAAAAGCTGGTTTATTGCTGCTGCCTTTCCATTTTAACTTCTCTTAGATATATACTTAATTGATCAAGAAGTCAGAAATAGAGTTGGTCTAATACAAAAACATTTTCATGATGTTGACCTCTTGCTAAATGAGTTTGATGACTTCTCAGTTCCTAAGTGAGATGCTTCAGCTCGGTGTTGCAGGCATTTTCATGATCCGGTTTCAGCCTGGCTCTCCAGGTGCGTCTCTTTCTCCATCACGGCTGACTTTCTCCTTTCCGACAGAGCCATGCTCCTTGTTTGCAAACTCACCATTCATTCCCACTGCAACACCTACGGTCCCGCAAAGGTCCTTCCTTCACACCGGGAGTGTTTTCCTTGCTTTCTCTCTGCCTGACACCATAGATACAACTACTATTTCTTTAGAGCCTTTTCTGACCTCACTGGCCGGGCTTCTTTCTGCAACGAATCAACTCCGAGTCCTCCAGAGCCATGCTCCACATTCTGCCCGTGTGTGTGGCATTACTAATGATCTCCTCTGTGCTCACATCTTACCTCCTCAGTTAGGTTCCCATCTCACTCCACAGGGCTTGAAGCTTATCCCAAAATTCTGCAAAATTGTATGCCCTAGAAATCAGGACAGTCCATCAAACACAAGTTTATCCTACCTCATTTCATATATTTCTTTATTCTCCACTCAACTTCAAAGCCGGAAAGTAACAAACCGTGTTTTATTCATATGAAGTTTATGAGTAGTGCGCCAAACTTCAAAGGTCAAACTTCAACATTAATCTGACGAGCTACACCACCTCATAAAAATAAATGAGGTAAATAATAATGGAATCTAAAATGTTTGTGCAACATAGAAATGAAAAATGGCCTGGCATAAACTATTATTTTAGGATCCTGAATATATTACAGTATATTGTTTAGTATTAAAGTTGTGAATAAAAGCTTTTTTATGATATTGTTGTCAGGGAAAGAATAACATATAACTTAGAGGCTAAATATTTCATACATTCTTTATCTATATTTAATTTTTATTTTGAGGAATGTGGTGTGCTTTATCCTCGGTCAAAATCGCCAGAGTAGGAAGCATGTTTTATTTTATTTTTCAGATGTCCTGCTGTGGCCCATTAGGAGCTACATAAATACAAGCTTCTTGACAGAGCCGCTATCAGAGCCTCACCTAATTCAGGCATGAAATGTCAACTGTCTTCTGACATAGGGAATTAGAAATGGAGGAACTGGGCAAAAATGAGTACGAATTTCTGAGTAAAATCAGGAAGGATTCATGACTACGCATAGGAGTTGGCTAATACCATCTGGGTGTTAAACTCAAGCAGACTCAGTATCCATATATATGTATAACCCCACTTGGGTGGATGACAGGACAGGAACCCCAAGGATCGAGATCACAAAATCAGGAAGCTGGCAGACAAAACTCAGATACAGGAGGCATTCAGTCTCGAAAGACAGGGACTCAAAACCATAATATAGAGGCAGAGCTATGTACCTAGAATGGGGGCTGTGCTTTTATGAAGGAAAATCATTTGAACCAAAGAGAAAAAAAAAGTGCAACTAATATGAGTCTGCTACCCATTCTCTAAAGGTCAGAACTTTTTGAGGGTAAGAGATCTTTAAAGTGGTTATCTTGGGAGTAATTGGAAGGAGACTTAGAGGAACAAAAGAACTTGGGTTGAGAGGTTTTCATTCAAAACCTCACCAGATGAAAAGACAGAGAGCAATTCCTTGTAATCTTTTCAACTGAGGAAAATCTTGTGATAAAGGGTGTGACGCATCCTGAACCTAAGTGTGCAGCCTGAGGAACGCTTGCGCAAGGATGCACGGGGACCGGCTCGTGTGAAGACATGGAGCAGACAGCATTCTAGACCCTTCTCTTGTGATTTCTCAGGCAATGACCTCCCAATGCCAGGGCAGTTAACCCCTCTTCTGACCCTCAACACCAATGCGTTGGTTTCCCGGTCTCTGATGTTTATGAACAGGACACCATCCAATACCATCTCATTCACGTTGCATGATGCTCTGATCAATATGACAGCTCAGAATTGTTTGCAAATCCATAACGTGATCTTTATGTAGGCCACCCCACGGTGCATGGACAAAACAAAATGTAATTATTTACACTCCTTCAGAAGGAACTGAGTTTTGACGTTTTCTCCTGTGTTGTGGTATCCTCAGCAAAGCTTCTCTGAACCTCGCTGCACGTGTGTTTTGGGCGATGTCTGTAGCCACTCTCTGGAATAGTTAGCAGGTGTGCTGTGACTGGGTGCTGGACCAGACCTCACCTGCGCTCAACGTTCACCACCTACTCGGTGTCCGTCAGGGTGGGCTCCACTCTCTCCAGCAATGTATGCGGGCTCTGGTTCCTCCATGCTGTTCTTTATGTTTGCCAAAAGTTTCCAGGTTCCAGTGCTTTCTCCAATATTCACAACCTTATTGTGGTTTGTTGGTTTGTTTCAAGTTCAGCCCTACTGATGGGTCTGTAGAGATAACACATTCTGGCTGCAGTCTGCATGTTTTTGAAGAATAATGTTGCGAATTGGGCATTTGGACATTATATTCTACTTTGACTGAGCTGGTCCGGTGCTGTTTTGATCATAGTTTTGTTTGTTTTTTAATGTTCTCTTACTGATTCACTGGAATTCTGCAACAATGCAGGAGATGAGACTTTTGTTGGAATGTTTGGCAAAGCCCTGCTTCTGCAAGCAGTACCTGCGAACCTGAGGCAATTCTTAGCTTAACACCAGAGACACTGAGGAGCTCAGCCAGGCCACAGAGATTGCCCTGGGTTCGACATGTGTTAGAAATGGTGGCTTGGATTCTGACTGAGCTGCTAGTCTTCATTTTACTGCTGACACAGAAAACAGTGCAGAAGTCATGTGCTCTGATATGGGGGTGACAGTGAGCTCCCTAACATGTCTTTTGGCTCTCGTGTGGGTGGGGCGCCCAAACATGGGAAGTCTTGGCAGCCTGTGTGAAGAGGCCAATACCTGACCAGGGGGCCGAGGGCTATGGGTCTCCCGCCTCCACAGCCCCAGGGCTGGGCAGGGACAGGGCACTAGGCACTCACCAGGTCACCAAGCAAGCCATTCCCTGTGAGCACATTCACATATGCTTCTGTCCCTTTCCTTAATGTGACAGACACTGACACACCACACAGAAGCCAACCTCTAGTGGTGGTGGGAACAAATGTCCAACCCAGAAAATTAGATCTGGGATCACACAGGTTTGTAACAGCGTGTCAGATTTACACAACCTACTTTCATCCTTTACATGACATCAAGAACGACACTGAAAATAGAATGTGACCCTCAATATAAGTGAGAAAAGAGCCGAGTGAATCATGAATTTTGTTCACATTTACAAAGATTATATACAAATTTATATATTATAACTTTGATGGTATATGTTATAATTAATAATTGCCTGGGTAGAGGTTCCTGGGTGGCTCAGTCGGTTGAGAGTCCGACTCTTGATCTCAGCTCAGGCCATGATCTCACAGGTTGTGAGTTCGAGCCCACGTCAGTCTCTGTGCTGACAATGTGGAGCCTGTTTGGGATTCTCTGTCTCTCTCTATCTTTCTTCGCCTTCCTGACTCATGCTCTCTTTCTCTCAAAATAAATAAATAAACTTAAAAAAATATTTGCCTGGGGAACAACCTCCCTAATTGCAGAAGAGATAAAATAAGATAACTATTTCAAGATATTTCAATACATGGATGAAATTTCCGTACCAAAGCACTTCAGTTAAATTTACTGGAGTGTCTTTGCATATGGGTTATAAATCCCCTAAGGTAACCACAAATATAAAGAGTGAATATTCGCTTTTTTAATATAAAACCTATAAAGTTCTGGGCTTCAATAAATTTGAATAGTTACCTGAAACTAAAAGGTCACAGTAATTACATTGAATGGACTAAATTAGCAGAGTTCGTATTTACTGTTAAAGCCTGTTAGAACGTGGTCAGCCTAGGGTTCAGTCTAGCGTCACTACGCCCTAAATGATAGAACTTCTGGAATTTCAATGTGTGTGTCAGGCAGGCTCAGTTCTCAGTGAGATGGTCACCGTTGGGTATTATTTTAGAGGTATGTACATACATCAGAGATATGTAAGTGAACAGAAAACAGCGGTTTTCCATTTTATGTGATTTTCTAATTTTTTAAAACTTTATCTATTTTGAGAAAGAGTGGGAGAGCAGCGAAGAGGAGGAAAGAGAGGGAGAGAGAGAATTTCAAGCAGACTGTCAGCGCAGACCCCGACACAGGGCTTGAACCCATGAACCATGAGATCATGAACGGAGCCAAAACCAAGAGTCAGACACTTAAGAGACTGAGCCCCCCAGGTGCCCCTCCATGTTCTTCTCATCATCTGTGTAGGCCACACCAAGAAAGACAGAGGCACCTGAAGGGCGCCCGGGGGGCTCAGTCGGTTAAGTGTGCAGCTTTGGCTCAGGTCATGATCTCACAGTTTCTGAGTTCGAGCCCCTCATTGGGCTCTGTGCTGACAGTTCAGAGCCTGGAACCTGATTCAGATTTTGTGATTCCCTCTTTCTCTGCCCCTCTCTTGCTCACACTCTGTTTCTCTCATTCTCTCTCTCTCTCAAAAATGAAAATTAAAAAAGAAAAGACCGACATGAATTCCTTTTTTCATATTGTCTGTGTTCCAGGTTAGGCACCCTTCGTGCTGCCATCCTTACAAAGTCACAGCACAGACACCCCCCTTTGGCCTGACAGGGCGTCCTTAACACAGACCTCTGGTGGGGGCCTCTGCCTGTGGGGTCCCACTCCACAGTCGGTAGATGGGTGCCTCCCTTTGACTCTGCCATGACTAGCTTTGGGAAATAGAGTAAATGTCAACCCCCCCAGCCTTACTTCCCTGTTTGTAAAATGAGACAATGATAGCTGTGGCTTTGAGACTTTGGAGGATGGGAGACTTTTTTTTCAAAGTCAAAAGTAATGCGTTTCCAGAAGCCCAACATACGAGACAGTGAAATACAGCTGCCGCTCTCCCAGCACTGAGGTCTGGACGTGGTGTCCTCCCCTTTGATCTGTGGGTGACCTTGAGACACATTCATGAGACCCACAGGAAATTATTTTTTAAGTGTATTTATTTTGAGAGAGAGAGAGAGAAAGCATGAGCAGGGAGGAGCAGAGAGAGAGGGAGAGCGAGAATCCCAAGTAGGCTCAGTGCTGAGCCCAATACAGGGCTAGATCTCACGTACCACGAGATCATGACCTGAGCCGAAACCAAGGGTTGGAACCAAGCAAGCCAGACGGTGCTGACACAGGAAATTACTAAAAAGCACCTGGACTAGACAATTTCTAAACTTGGGGCAGCCACCTCCATGCTGCTGGCCTGATCAAATGCTTCCAGATCACTTCCTGTCGGCATAGCCTGTGCTACACGTTTGGTAACTACTATCTCTTCGGGGCTCTAGGAGGTTACAGGTCATACAAATATGCAGCGTTTTTCATTAGATATCAGCAGTCTGGAAGAGCACGTTTATAATCCTTTGTTGACAAATTGTTATTAAGGAAAAGCTAAATAAGTAATGTATTCGTCTGGATCCAACCAGAAAGCAAAAAGCACAGTGATTTAAATATGGGAAGGTTCACATAAATCAGGGTTAGCAAACATTTCCCCTAAAGGTCCAGGCGGGAATTATCTCCGCCTTTAAGGGCTGTTCAGCGCTGTCACACCTACTCAATCCTGCCACTGTAGTGCCCACACACAAGTGGTAAACAAATGGTGGTGTCGATATTCTAACAAACTTTTATATTCAGAGATGGGCAGCAGGTGGCTGCAGGTAGTCACGAGAATGACTAAGCATCGGTGGGAGTATGACTTTACAGATGGAAATGAAACTGTAAAGGTGTTCCAGGGCTGAGGGATATGGAAGGAAGGGTATGCTTTAGGGGCCCCCACCCACAGGGTGCCTGGGCCTCAGTCGGTTAAGTGTCTAACTTCGGCTCAGGTCATGATCTCACCGGTGGAGCCCTCTTCCTGCTCTGTGCTGACAGCTCAGAGTCGGGAGCCTGCTTTGGATTCTGTGTCTCCCTCTCTCTCTACTGCTTCCCTGCTCACTCTCTTTCTCTCTCAAAAATAAACATTAAAAAATAAATAAAACAATTTGAGGGGCCCTGCCATCATGAAAGAAGAAGTTATCGCAGCCTCTTGGATGATGGCCAAGTTGGGCAGACGCCTCGGCCAGAGGCGTTCCAGAGTCACTGGGCACCAGGAGTGACTCCGGGGCTCGGTGGGCAGAGGCTGACAGGTGGGTGTGCAGAGAAGTCAGGGCAGCTGGACCACGTGGTATCTGCACCAGAAGACGCATGGAAGACAGCCCCCGGGGTGCAGGGCAGTGAGGTCACGGGAAGAAGCACCGGCAGGTCATGTGCCCCCCAAGAGGGATGGCATCCCTGCAGCTGCTGGTGGATCCAGGGGCTGAGAAAACTCCCCCGAAGGACCTCCTGTGCTCCTGCGTGTGGCTCGGGCCGGAGCAGCTCTGGCGACTGCACGGAATGGAGCCTGGCTGCCGTCTCTCTGGACCGCCGGCCCGTGGGCGCCCCGCTGCACACAGACAGCATGGGAGAGCCGCCTGGGGCTAGGGTGCCGGAGCTGTTAATGTCCCCAGTAATATGTCACTTGTCACCTCCCATGAGGATGCTCTTGAACCACTGGCCTCTTGAAAGGCAGAACTATTTGCTTCCATCCAGAAAGAGAATTCATTTCTCATCTCACAAGAGTCCAAGGGTTAAACATCCGTGGTAAACACCCCGGTCGAACCCCGAAGGAGAAGAGAGCCCTGAGCCCTACAGGGGGATTGAAGCCTTTCTTTCTAGGTGTGCACATTGCAAAAGTGATGGCAATGTGACTTGTAAACATGGACACCCTCAGTGAGCCTCCTCCTGGGGAGATCCCCAAGGGCCCTTCCTGCCAGGGTTCAAGAAACTCCCAGAAGCCTCTCTTCCCTTTAGAAGCAGAGGACATGCATATTCCAGGGCTCCTTTCCCATGGAACGATTCCCCTGGTTCTGTGGGGTGTTACTCAGTCATCTCTCACCGTGTTCACTTGGGGAGTTCCGGGCTTGAGGTCATGGATTTCACAATGCTATTCGGACACAGCGTAAGGTCTGACCCAGATGCCTGGGGTTTCTGAATATATGTGTATCTATATGTCTCATCTCTCTCCATCATTATCAGAGTCCTCATCCTCATTATCATCTTTATTTCTGTCATCTCCCTAGCTATGTTTATAATAATAATTAATAATAATAATGTTATTTATGATTTTCATCACTCATCATCTATCTACCTTCTCATCTGTCTGGGCAAGTGGGGTAAACTCTATAGCTTCAGACTTAAAAGATCTCTGTTGTCTTCGGAAAGCACTTCCCTGTTAATAGGTAAACTTTCTAGTTCAAATTCTGTTACAATTCCTAGAAGGTTGGCAGCATTATTCCCGCCTTAGAAACGAGAAAAGGGAGGCTCAGAGTGAAGAAGATTCTTAGCGCCCCTTGGTAGAGAAGAAATGCATGCCCAGTTCGGATTTCCACCCAGTTCTCATTAGTGAGAGAAACCAGGGAGAGACAATGCTCTTAGAAGATGCCTTCGGCCAGCAGGGCCAGGCACACTGAAAACAACAGAGGGAACTGAAAGAAGACAAAGATCCAAGTAGTCAGACCTACCTACCCTGGGGAAGTCAGAGACAGGCCTGGGAAGCGGGTCCCCTTCTCGCTCTCTCTGCTGCGACATTATCATTCTGCAACAGCCTCCCCGAGAAGCTTGTCCCTCTTGGCTTTCCCGAGGGTTTACTTTCTGCCTGTAGCCACGGCCTGTAGGCAATTCTGAAGAAATGACCCACGGGGGATGCAGACGTACGGTCAGGTCGTGCACCTTTGTAAGAAAAATAGGAAGACCATTTTAAGGTTGATGCCTTTAAAGAGACAACAGTGTACCTATCAGATGCCTTACTTTTGTGTAGTGGTGATTACTTATGGGATACGGTTTTCTGAAGTCATCTGAGAACACAGAAAATCTTCTGTGCTAGTTATTTTTACCAGTATCCTTCCACATTCACAAATTGCCTTCCAGGACTGATATTTGGGTTTTATACTAGCATATCTACCCCTCACGGCCCCCCTCACATCTTAAAGCATAAGCAATGTGCAGAGCACATGCGCAAGGGTAGGTAGAGATTACACAGAAAAACAAAAACGAGGGGCGCCTGGGTGGCTCCGTCGGTGCAGCGGCCAACTCTTGGTTTTGACTCAGGTGGCGATCTCACAGTTTGCGGGTTCAAGCCCTGTTGTTGCGCTCTGTGCTGACAACATGGAGCCTGCTTAGGATCCTGTCTCTCCTCTCTGTGCCCCTTTCCCTCTCTCTCTCTCTCTCTCTCTCTCTCAGAATAAGTAAATAAATAAATAAAATGTAAAAAACCCCCCAAAATTGTTACTTTAAAAAGTCATTATTTTTCACTGGAAAATTTTAAATTTAAAATGGAAGTGCCATTTTATTGATGTTTCCTGTGGAAGAAAAGTGTTCATTTCATGTGGTGCTTACTGATTGCAAAGTTACTTAGAGGAAAGTGCTAATTATGTGGTCACATTACATACCAACAGTGTTTCAAAGAAGCCTTTTCTCTGAACAACGCAATTATAGTGCAGATGCAGGAATTTAGATTTTTTTTTCATTTTAAAAAGTCTTTATTATCGGGGGGAAAAGTCCCTCCATAATGGACCACCTGCAAATGATGCTTAATTTAGCCCTGACCCATACTTTCAGGAAGGACATTTTTGTCTCAGTAAAGATTCTCATAAGAAAAGGTTGATTATGACAAAAAGCATTTTAAAAGAGTATTGTAAATAAGAAATACTACAATACTTTGTTTAGAATAGGGTATTTCCATGCTAAATTTGATGTATGCAATACTGGTAATTTGAACGGACTCCTTTAGTTTAGAACACATTGTGTGTTTAATGTATTGTGGATAAAATGTAGAGTAAAATAGAAAAAAAGATATTCCTTTCCTCTTGAAAGGAAGAATAATTCTGATTGAAATACCTTTTTATGCTCAAGTATGTTGGAAGAGTATAAATACAGGGCTGGATAGAGCTGGGTAGTAATCCCTAGCTGAGTTGACTGATCGCTGTGCATCAGGACTAAGGTCATAGTCAATTGTATGATGGTAATTACTCCAAAGTTCCCTGAAATACATTCTGAACTCTCTGATGACAACATAAACACCACTGAGATATTGGAATTAATTCATGGGCTTTAGAGAATGAGACGGTTTAGCTCTGAAGACAATGCAGGATCCCACCTTTGTTTGAAGCTAATCAAATACTAAGGATCTTGCAACATACAAAGGTCTTCCTGGCTTTTTTTACACAGAAATTCTAGCACCAATTCAAGATTTATGATGTTTGCTCAGGCTAACTTTGTTCAGACACTAATTGTTGAACTATCAGAAGAAACTGAACAGTGTATTTGGTGGTATGATAAATTATAATATTTGCAGAAACATTCTATTATGCACAGAGGATATATCTAGAAAGAGATGTTAAACTAAACCAAGAATAGATTGATTTTAATACTAAATTAAAATCAGCTTGTCCCTCTCCAATGCTTCGAACATTTAGGTGCTTTGAAAAGAAGCTAAATCTTTGCAGAAAAATAATGTAAGTGCTCTTTGCCTATCATAGTAATTCTTAATAGTTGTCATTTATGCTAGCATAATTCACAATGAATGCTAATTTATTTTTAAAATTAAAAAATAGCTTTAAAAATTGCCTTACAAATTAATGTGCTTCTAGCCTGTTTCTTTTGAGAACTCTGCCGTCTCTAAATGCAGCATAAAATGTCAGCAGGGTAATCTTGTAGTTCTAGGCAAAACCTATTAATCTCTGAGAAACTCAAAAGCCAAGTTAATAATTAAGGTGATATGTATAGAGTCATTCCTTATCATATTTAAACTGTGGCCACAGAAAACTTTTGTATATTATCTACATATACTGTCACGTACTTTTTTGTGTAGATGTATAGATTCTACATATATAAGTTCTATATACACATATGATATATACATGTGATATGTCTATGTTATATATAAATATATTATGTTCATATATAAACATACAGACATACTCATTTCCCAAATAAAGGAATACTAATTTTAGATTTGTAGAAGCACTAAGAAAATTCATCAAGTATTCCCACTATTTTCAAGAATGATTTTTACCCATATAAACAGGAAGAATTTTTTTAAGCCAAATTCTGAAAGTGAGGTGAATGTAATCAAAGCAAGATTTTAAGGACCTGGATCTTGAGCCGAATGGTAGAATTATCACAGGCCATGACAGCTGGAAGTCAAGGGCATCTTCTGTGCAGTCCTGGTATTGAGAAATAAACTGATCTGGGAAAAACATTGGTTAGCTCGGGAAAAATAGAGTAGGGATTTATAAATCATGGGCTTAGAAATATTATTTTGAACCAACAGGCTCTGTATAAAGAGCTGGTGGTTTGGTGGTCGGGGTCCACTTCCCAGTTGGTAGCTATTGATTCTGTCGATCAAAATACAGAAAAATTGATTGTGTGTAAAAACAACATTGTTCTCAGAAGGCACAAGTTTCTGAGTGATTTCTCAACTGGAATCTTAATGAAGAGTTTTAATAATTCCACCCAATGTTTATTTGTCTATAGCTTGTTGCATCATAATACATGGTGGTTTTGACTCACTGTTTAAATAGGAAATGACTTTATCTAACATTCCAGAAGGTCTCTGAAATGCTTTCCAGATTCTTCAGTCTGCAGCACTATGGAATAGATGTGGATCAGCAGGAAAGCCGACATTTCAGCCGACCCATGAGCGAGGGGTCTTTCTGACATCTCGGAGGATGCTTGTCTCATGATCCCAACTTGAAAAGTCAATAGAGCAATGTTTCCATTTCAGAGTCTCTCTGGACGCCTCTATCAGAAGCAGATGCTTGCCCGAGTCCGGTGTAACACTCCTGATATCGCAACTGATATCTTTGCTCTCATTAGCCAGCTGCCAAAATGACCACAATGTCCACAGTAGGACATGTAAGGTAACCGTGCAGACGGAAGCCCACAACATGTGTGCAGGTGTGTGTTCCAGAACGTGGCTCTTACAAGGACCCAAACCCAGTAAAATTCAATATGTTCCCGTCGTAGGAAAGATCAGACCACAGATGTGTTAAGGAAGGTACATTTATGCGATGGCATGCTTCAGAAAACGATGAGAGAAATCGGACTCTAGGTCAGGTCTATTCAAGGAGATCAGTCTGTAGGCACTCTATGACGTAGAGACAGTACCAGGACAGACAGAAGTAGGTGGAAGTCAAGCCACCAGGCCGGCCAGCAGCCTCTGACTTAGGACAGAGAGAAAGTGACGCCCACTGTTCACCTCAGAGCGTGGGCAGGCCCCGTGGGAAACTCGAATCCATACAGTGATCTTTAAATCAATGTGCTAGGTTGCTTTCCTCTCTGATATCAGGATTATTTCCTCTTCCCACCGGCATGCCACTCAACACTCACTCCTTCCAGGGGCTGGGGGACAGTCCTGTGGGGAGAGTGGGTCACCCTGCCAATGTCTTCCCTGAAGACTTAGCTATCCTCCATATGTTTGAAAGACTAACGTTTTTAAAGTTTATTTTACTACTTACTTTGAGAGAGAGGGAGAGGCAGGGAGGGGCAGAGGGAGAGAGAGAGACAGAGAGAGATTCCCAAGCAGGCTCCATGCTGTCAGTGCAAAGCCTGACATGAGGCTCTGTCTCATGAACCACAAGACCATGACCTGAGCCCAAATCCAGTCGAATGCTTAACTGACTGAGCCCCAAAACTAATATATTTAAAACCCTCAAGCACTTGGGGTGCGTGGCTGGCTCCGTCAGAAGCACGTGTGACTCTTGATCTCAGGGTCTCAATTGAGTTCAAGCCCCGCATCGGGTGGAGAGGTGACTTACGATGAATAAATAAAATTAGATCACAGATTATTAGATCAAAGGAGTCATATGACTGAAAAATTACTGACCACATTCAATTTTAAGAAGCATGAGTTTTAAGTTTTAGAAAATATGTCCCTAAGAATTCTCATTTTGGTTTTTCCTCCCTCCCTATTTTCATAATAGCTTGAAGAATACAAGAAGAGACATGGAGAAAAGTTTGTGTTACTTTTAGCCTAAAATAAATAATAGTTTTCCCAGAGGGAGGGACAGTACCTCATCTTGGGAAGTTTACTGGGTCCCAGAGGAAATATTGTTCTTTGAAAATAGAGTCGTCTTGAGGTACCAGGGTGGCACAGTCGACTGAACGTCTGACTGTTGATTTCAGCTCAGGTCATGATCCCAGGGTTGTAGGGTAGAGCCCCATGTCAGGCTCTGCATTGATTCTCTTTCTCTTTTCCTCTGCCTCTCTTTCTCTCAAAATAAATAAACTTTAAAAAAGAAACTAGAGTGCACTCCATGTCATTTAGCTCCCTTGAATGTAGAGTAGAAACCATGTATTTTATAGAATTGTGTATCTTTGATTTTAGTCCTGATTTTAATCTGTTTGAGACTTTAGCTCCATATCATTATTAAGCCTACTTGCAGGTTGTTGATAAATATTTCTGATTTTTCTCAGTTTTTCCTTATAGAACTTACAGCAAAGTGAACAACTCTCTTACTTTCTTTAAAGTAATTAACTGTTATTCTCGGTATATTACCAAAAATGGAGGGAAGTAAGAATAAGGTTGCTGAAGAATAAAACAATTATTTTTGGAAAACAGTTGTCCAGATTTATAATAGTTTAGTGAAGTTCATCTAATAGTTTCATCTTGTTTAAAAAATGGTTAAAAATAATTGAGAATATACATTCATAGTAGATCTTAAATCTCTCTTCCCTCTTTATTTCTATAAAATGTTAGCCTTTTGAGTGAAAATTATGGGGGACTATGGAACACATCATGTTGTTTGTGTTGAATGTAGCTAAAAATGGCTTAAAATAAAAGCAATTGAACCTAGGATGATCTTTAATCTTTATGAAATAACATTTCAGGTTTTTCCTCACATTGGTGGATATTATTGACTTTCCTATAAATACAAACTGTGTTATAGGAAACATAGAAGGACCTATAAATAAAGCCCAGGGTCTAGAGAAAAATAAAGACAAACAGATCCCCACCCAGAATGTTAATGAGATAGCTTCTTCCTTCCTAGCTCAGTGATAATATTTTAGGAATATATAAACTTAATCCCTTCTCCATAATTGTACCTATTTTTCTTTTAACTGGCCTTCTATCTAAGATTTAACTTAGATAAAGGGAGGAATTCATTCTTTTAATGATCAGCAATTAAACTAGAAAAGAAGCAACCAAAAAATCCCGTAAATGTCCCATATGCTTTGAAACTATCAAAATATGTTTCTGAACATTCCAATTACCAAATGTATAGAGATTGACTGTAGAAATATTGTTAGCTGAATGGTGACAAATAGGACATAACTTTCATAACGTGATAGGGAGGCCCTTTGGAGACATCAGACAGCAAACATCCATGGTGAACTTGAAAATCATTTCCTTTGAAAGCAGCGACGTGTGAGAACGCCCCCATCATCAGCTCCTCTGAAAACCACACTGAGGTTTCTGGCCAGTGCAGAAAGCCAAGAGAAGCAAGCACAAAATCAAAAAGGTACAGCTAGAAAGGAGGAATAATGTCATTCTCCAGTGACATCCTCTAGTGACATGACTACATGCATGGAAAATCTGAAAAATTAGAATTAAGAAAACTTTTACAAGGTCGCTGTACATAAGACTTCCATATATAACACTGCAATGTACAGTGTAATAACACTCTATAGTGTTATTTAATAATATTTAATAGTGTAATTTAATAATATAGGAATCATGCCATACAGTAACGAATGTGAAGGCTGGGGACACCCCCTCATCACACACATTTCTATTTTTCCAGGGAAGCAGGTGCAGGCTCCCGGGGCGGGGATACAGGGAACCCCAAAGAGCCTCGACTTACTTTTGCTGCCAGATTCACTCTTCATGAAAATAACCCTATGTTCCATACTCTTTGAGTTTCATAATAGTACAAACGTAATTATTTTCTGCTCCTGGACATTCTTAAGTTATTCATACTCTGTGACCAGCACTTCCGTCCGGCACAGATGTCCTAGGGAAACTAATACAGATGTGCTCTACATAGGCACGTGCGCAAGCCCGTGCGTGTGCACCAGGCTGCCTGGGCACGGATGGTTGCAGCAGCAGTCTTTCTAAACCGTAATCAAAGACATCCCGATCTCTCTCAGCATGAATGAAAGGGACGCTGTCAGCCTGCAGAGCACGGGGTAGCTGGAGCAGTGTGAAGGGAGACCTCAGGCTGCACACAACCGCACACAACAGCACTGATGGATGACGCCCCTCCTGTCCCCTCTGTCCACACTCACTCTTGCTGGTCCCCCCAGCCTTGTGCTTTCCCCTACAATCTGCTGATCTCATCCAGATATGTATTCCCATCCCATGCATTTCTCCTCAATTTCACATTGAATATTCAGCCATCTTCATGAAATATCTACTTAGTGGATTAAGTTGAAAAAAAAGAAATCACGTTCCATATTCATATCTGTGGGGGAAAACATCTTTTTTTAAAGTAGCTACAAACCCAACAAATCACTTTTTGCCACCATTTACTTTTGGTCATTTGGCAATTCTTTTAAGTGATCTTGTCCTGGACCTGTAAGAAATCATCTACTCCTGGGATGCCTCAGTGGCTCAGTCGTTTAAGCATCTGACTCTTGGTTATGATCTCATGGCCTCATGAGTTTGAGCCCCACATCAGGCTCCACACTGTCAGCATGGAGCCTGCTTGGGATTCTCTCTCCCTCTCTCTCTGCTCCTCCCCTCTTCATCCGTGTTCTTTTTCTCTCTCAAAATAAATAAATAACTTAAAATAAAGGAAATTATCTACTCCTTTAGGCTTAGAAAAGAGAAGAAGCAAAACTATTTATTTCCCTTTAAAATAGTACAGATGATGATGTTTAGTCAAAATAACATTGTTAAAAAGAAATAGATGGGAGATGATTGACCTATGATAATAGTGCTTCATGAAAACAGTACCGGTCAGCAAACTGAAAGAACAGTTAGGAAGTCAGCAAGAAAGAGCATGGACAGAAAATATATTTAAGTAAAGAATGGAATTTCATTGTGATGCAAAGAAAGAAACAAATAATGTTTCCCCTGAAATACGTCTCGTGAAATGGTGAGATCAATACTCACGGAACTGTGGTCTGTGAAGAATGACAACAGAAATACCACCGCTGAGACTCACAGCATCATCTCACAAACAACATGGCGCCTCTGGTCCATTGATAGATTCCTGTGCCTAACTAAAATCACGGGCTGTGTTTTGTGAGACCCCCCTGGAATGTTCTCCTGGGGTCTTACTCCATCACCTCACTGGTCTCCCCGTTGGAAACATTGTTGCCTTGTTTTGCTTCCCCGCAGTCTCCATCCATCAAAGGTCAGGGATTTCAGTTCTTTTCCATTTCTGTTCCTTAAGACTTTTCCATGGCATCTTGCAAACGGGAAGAGGACGACGCAGACCACCAGCATGGAGAACACCCTGCACATGATCACAGCTGGTCCCCGTGTGATGTTCCGGTTATGTACTGTGGATCCCGTTTTATCAGGATTGCCCCTAACTCAGTGGCCAGGAAAAACAGCTCCCATGGGTTGAGTGACTTGCCTGAAGTTCCATTCAAAAGCAAAGATGACTAAATACAAGGCCACTTACTTAAGATCTTGTCATGGTCCCCCCTTTTGGATTAGATAAGAGAATCTCGTTTTCATGACACGATTCATTTCAACAACATTTGAATTTTTAAACTCTTTTCATAGGACTTCTGCTCTCTCGCTTGCAAATTGGTGTCCAGTATAGGCCCCCAGCTCAAAACAATTTCACTCCCTCTTTTCCCACAGATTTTGCCAACATTTCTGGTAAAACGTCATCATCTTTTAGGTTTCAAGTTAAATACCTGCGTTCCTGCAGGGGTCCCTGAGCCCCTGTCTAGGGCGGTACGCCTTCTGTGGGTGTCTCTGCACAGAGCAGTCTGGGGCAGGTGCCTTCTGCCCTGGGCCTGTGCTGGACTGCCCATTAGCACGTGTGGGTTCCACCTTACAGACAGCGTCAGTGCAGATTAGCGACGAGAAAGCCGAGCTTTGGGAGCATCGGGATTTCACCCCAGAACTCCGTGTTGCCAACATCTTTGGGCTTTGGAGAAGCATACGTTTACATAAACAAAAATCCCATTGCAGTGATTAGTTGATATGTTCAACAAATTTCAATTCTTTTTTCCCCTTTGCTGTCGACACTGGCTCTACATCACCCTCTTGTCTCCCGTCCCGTTCGAGCCTCCACTGACAAGGTCTCCAAGTCCAGGTGTCTGCTGGCTTCCTGCTGCAGAAACAAATCGGATGAAGGGAACTAAGTTGAAGAAAAGTGTCCAGACCTGTGAGCGCCCGCCAGACAGAAGCCTTTCCGTGGATCTCACTGAAACACTACGGTGAATGGCCACGTGTCGAGGGACTTTACCCCTTCAGCTATTACTCAGGAATCATCCAGACGGAATTTGCTTGTCCGGGTTACCAGACTGGGGAGAAGACATTTCACCCAACAAATGGAAGAGCTAAAAGTTGTTTCATTTAGGTAATAAAATGTTCTGCGCTTTCAATTTCCATTTCTTTTTTGAAATGTATGTCTCTTCAGAACTTCTCATTGATTTGCTTGTTTTGTTTTGTTTTCCTGCTGTTTACGTCCATATCCAAGTGAGGTGAGGCAAGTCTGTCAGGGGACCCACAGAAATACGAGTGGTCGAGTTTACACTTTTCTCTAGGAAAGATCTCCTAATCACATGTGTGACCTGTGGGACAGATCACTTCACGTAGGGACTTGCTGTAGCCAGTTTAGAGACAAGATACCCAGGAATTAATAAACGCTTTCTATTTACCCAAAAAGACTGCTCTGCATGATTCAAAAAAGGAAGGGGAAATAAAAAGCACCTAAGCGACAATTCTGGACCAATAGCAATGCCTCTAAAGAGAGAGGGATTAACTACATTTTGTGGAAAACAACACAGATCGATTTACATACTGTCATTTGAAGACAGGATGATGCCACCTCCTTCCTCTTATAACTCCGTGTCTGTCATCAGGTTTCGCCTCCTCTCGGAGCCAGGGGCCTGCTCTTGAACCAGGAACTCGAGGACATTCTCCAGGCGGACTTCTGTTCCCGCGCTGAGCACTCGCAGACCTCACCCACGCTTTCCATCATCTGCGTCCAGACCCTTCAGGACTCTCAATCTGAAGTCCGTCATTGTGCAGCTGTTAATGTAACGTCACTTGCCCATGGGCAGGACATCTAAAGCCATTTCCCATTCTCCGAAGTCCTCAGAACGCTGGCGGTCTGTGGTTAACTCTTTCCAGGCTGTGGCTTTTCTTGGACACCCGGCTCAGTGCCCCTTCGACTCCCGCCCCTGAGCGTCCCCGCGGTGCCCTCCCAGCGCTCAGCGCCCGCCTCAGATCGATGCCCCAGCAGGCCGGCGCTCTCCTCGCTCCAGGCCCTGCGCACCCATGCATGTGCCCCTTGTCCATGTCCTCCGTGGTCTGTCTTGTCCCTGGAGCCTTAGGTGGGTGCTGAGCTGAAGTCACGGTGGACGTGTCAGAAAACTGTCACCCCAGCAGGCGTTGGGGACTCAGGTGGGGTAACCAAGGCGACAGTCAGCATGACTCGCAGCCCAGAATTACCCACAGCGGGACTGGCGAGCCCTGGGAGTGGGCCAGGCCCCACGGCTGCGATTCTGGAGGGGGGATGACGGCAAGGGGGCCGTCGCCGCCCCGCTGTGCCTTCCTCTGGCGTCCGGCCTCTCCCGCCGCCTCTCCACCAGCCCTCGCTGCCCGCTGCCGGGGGTGGGGGGCTCCTGCGGTTCTCACTCCATCTTGATCGGAAACATTTGTTCTGCACGTGGGTCTATCTGTCACACAGGAAGCTCAGATCCATCTGCTGTGATTCCTTCTGCTTAAGAATCTCACTGCCTTTGGAAATTTCCTCTTCCTTCCTTCCTTCCTTCTTTATTGTTTCTTTCTTTCTTATTCTTTCTTTTTCCCAGAAACCCTTCGGCCATCTGCAGATCTGTATTTTACAGCCTCCGGTCAAATTAGGAAGATTAAAATAAATCAATTAAAAACCACAAATCTCAGGTTTTGGTTGAGACAGTAACTGTGGATCTTCTAGCACAAAGCAGCAATAAGGTTTTACTGGGGGAAACAGTAAGTGATGTATTTCTGGGCGGGGTTAACATGAGGACCGCCCACATATGCAAATCCATCTGGTCTCTGTGGATGGGGAGGGTTCAGATTTGGCTGAAAGGTCAGGGTATCCCAACCTGATCTTGTCAGTGCGCTCATGATTGGAACCCTCGGGAGGAGGGACTCTGAGCCGGGGCGGCTCTGAATCGGCACCGGAGCGGCTGCCTTCCGCACCGCTCGCCAGGACCTGCCCAGCAAGCCCCTCAGCTCACAGCGGTGTAACAGAAGCGGAAAATAATACTTGCTGTTGCACCTGAGACAGGATGCGCGCGTCCTCATCTGGTCAAGCAATAGACGTGGATCAGTTACCACCGTGACCTCTCTGTGACCACCGTCATTTTTAATTAGAGAGAGACTGTTCTTTACCTGATGCTGCTTTCGTGAAACGCAACGCCAGCCTCTCCTTACAAAACGCTTGTGATCCTCACCGTCACGACCTGTGTTCTTAGCACAGAAATGATCACCAATTGCTAACTTCTCGGATCTAAAGGAGATACCAGGGTGAGTTTTCTGCATTATCAGCTTTGTGATTTACATGGATCTGGGGCCCAGAAAATGGGATTGTTTAAGAAAACTTGCACCTCCTGAAATCCTGTTCCACCCTGATAATCTGTATCCTGAAAGGATCATTTAGAATTTTAACTCAATTTTCTCCATGAAATATACATAGACTGATCAGGTCCATTTTGCCTCCCTGGTACCTTAAAAAATTGGTTTTTATCCTTTTCCACTTCTACTGATACTTCCCTAAGTTTTTCTGATAACAAATAGAATCATCTAATGTCATCTTAACAAAAGCTTGTCTGATTGGATACTAAACCACATGGAAACAAATGTCAGAGAGTCAAAATTCTAAGAAGAATATTCAACTCAAAACCAAACTATCAGGGTGCCCAACTGGCTCAGGTCATGATCTCACAGTTTGTGAGTGTGAGCCCGGCTACAGGCTTTGGGCTGACAGCGTGGAGGGATCTGGGATCTGCTCTCTCTCCCCCTCTCTCTCTATGTAAATAACTCATCTTGAAAAAAATTAGAATGGTTTCTCTTGAATCGCCTGTAACGAGCAAAGACCGCACATATCATCAGGCTGAGTTCAGGTCAAATAGTAAAGGCAGAGAGACAGGGAGGGACAGAGATGACCTGGAAAGATGATCCCAGAGTGTGCATCCTCTTCACAGCGCTGCTTTCTCTTTATATTTGCAATCAGAATGTTTCCATGGTAGCTTTCTGCATATGTGCGTCTCTTCCTCCAACTAATGCCACTTAAATTTAGGTATTTGTATTTATAGGTCAAAAAAATGATTCACAAAGTGGAGGGGAAAGGGTTGTAATCACATGAAAAGATTAGAGGCTTTACTCAGGAGAGACTGAAATGACTTCTGGGAAATCACGAATGAGCACCATGCTCCTTGGCCTCAGTTACGCATTAGATGGAGGTCCAGCGCTTGATCTAAAGTGTCTGATAGCGGAACTGCAACCAGAGATGAAGGAGAGCGCATCTTTGAATCTCATCCAGTTTTGACTAGAGATCCTGTGCACCTGCTGAATGAGGCCTTGGCGTGTCGGCAGGCCGGTGCCCTTGACCTTGGCAGGCCACGCTAATGGCTCCAAGGGCGGCATTTGCTGGTTTCCGGTTTAATTCGTTGATCCGAGTGCTCTGGCCACTGTGGACCGTGGAGGAGCGAGTGGGCCCCGATGTGGGCACGTGTCTTGGGGCCGCTGGCTAAGGCGGGGTCTACGGGGACTGACACTCGCGGTGGGTCATGGAAGAGCAGGACGCACCATTGTTAGATCGCTCCCTGCTCCTCCCCACTTCGCCCTCCGTGTGAACACACAAACGGATCTTGGAGTGAATGGCCACGGTTAGCCATCGGGGCTGCCTTGTCTCTCCCCACCTAGGAAGCATGTCACTGTAGACGGCCCATGGTGTCTGCATGTGGCTGTGGTGGGTCCCAACCCTGAGCGTCGCATGCTGTTGTGACTCTGGGGTCCCTCTGGGCCCTAAAGCCTAGCGCAGGGTCTCTAGTTTTAAAAAGGCTGCACTGTGGGGTCATTTGGGTTTTCCTGAAATGTCAGACAAGCATTTCTGCATGCCTGCATCACAGCACAGAAGAGAGAAATATCTGTGTGTGTCAGCCTGCATCCCTGGGGACAGCGTGTGACAGACCTCCCTCCATGCTGGGGTGGCTCCGGGGAGTGGGGGAGGGGCATCAGTGTCCTCGTGGCTGCACTGGAGGAAGGGCCCTCTTTCAGTGACCTGTGGGGGGGCCTGTGTGTGAGGGACCCCAATGTGGATTTGGCTTATGGCTCTGGGCAAAGGGCTTTTCAAATCCCTTTATCCACCCTCTTAAGCATGTCTCTGCCAGGCCCTCTCTTCCAGGCAGATGACAGTGTTTAGTGCCCTCCCAGCTTTGGTGGCACATTATCAGCCTTGGTGGCTGGAGCTGGGAGACAGTGCCCCACAGAGCCCGGCTGAGATCCACATTTCAGCTGTGACTTCTGCCTTGAGCTGTGCCTCCAACACTTCTGCGTCCCCGCCTGGGAGCCGGGAGAGGCCTCGTGCACCTGCAGGGCCTTCCTGCTCCCTCTTGGGGCACAGTTCTCACTCAGGGCCCCTCTGCTCCACGGCCTGGCATGCCCCTGCCCGGGCCAGTCCCTCCCCGCACGGGGAGACCCCAGACCTGTCCTCCCTCCCGCCTGCCTCCGTCAGCTGACATCCTGATTCTCTGTCCACAACGACATGTGACTTGCCCTATGGCCTTAAGAGAAACTAGCCTTCTCCTATCGGCAGAGAAAACACTGTCTTTTTGTTATCCGCAGAGAGCAGAAGGTGCCCCGGACCCAGTCCATCCTGTTTTCTAAGTCCCTGGGCTGTGCCGCTGCACATGGAAAATGACGAACAGGAATGTGCCGTAGCCCAGCCTTTGCTGTGACAACAAGGTCACATGTGTTGGACGTTCAGGTGCAACTCTACAGACCACAGGCCACACCTCCGGGCAGGGTGATGTTTCTAATGATTTTTTTGCAGCTTCATTGCAGTAGGATTGACAAATTTATATATATTGATGTAGATATATACATCTATGTGATGCATATGTATATGTTCTAGGCTTGTTCTCACGGTGTGAGAATACACAGACACACTGTAAAGTGATTGCTCTAACCGACCTAGCTCTAATCAACACAGCCAACCTCTCACTTCGTTAACGCTTTATGCTGTTTTTGACCCTGGAGAACTCCTCTCCGAGCAAATTTCAAGGGTACCATACATTATCATGGACTATGCTGGCACGAGGTCTCCAGGACTGAGCTCCTCACACCAAAGGTTTGCAGCCTCACAGACATCGATCTCCCTTTCTAAGAAAGTGGCCTTAGGTGAATGTTTCCCACTGCAACCCAAGAGCCCCAAACCCCTGAGAAGGAGGACTCTGGGTTATGTAGCAGGTGGTGCTTTTTAACCAATCAGCCTGTGGCAGCTGGGGTTCAGTCATTTTACACACGCACATGTGACGAAGAGGAATGAGGGGATTTGTGGACACACAAGTCTTCCGTTCCCTCTTCGAAAAAATTTGTCCCGGGCCAGACAACTGATTACAGATAGCCAGCTGCAACGTCTCTTTCCACGGACGGATTTTTTTTTTCAAGTCTCAAGTCAAGCACAGAAACTGAGTGACCTGAGGCTTGCTGTTGCTGTGCAGACACAGTGATGCCCCCAGAATCCCTGCACACTTTCACGCTCCTTCAAATACCACCTCTCTGACAATTGTTCCACCAGGAAATGTAATTCGGGTATTTAGCATTTTCTGAAGACTGTCCATGGCTTGTGTAACTTAACACTACATAAAGCATCATAAAGTAGGACATTACTGTCTCTGATTCATAGAAGGCAACAGTGATCATTGGATTGCCAAGAAAGTTGCCTCATTTAGAGGCACAGAGCAAAGGCAGAAGCAGAAGCAAGACTGGAATCCCTCCACTTTTTTCTTAAGAAAAGCCAAATGCTTCAAAATTGCGCTAGACCGTTTGGAGACAAAAGAACATATCTTGGTGTTAAAAATCTGATGCTAAGTTTAGTTTCAACCCTATGTGATAACACTCGTGCGGTTGCTGACTTTACATGGCAAAGTATGGGGGCAGAATTTGAGATTCGACGTTTGGTACTTGGAGTGCGTTCTTGCTTGTTTGCCTTTAGTTGAAAACCCAAAGTCTACCTAAAAAAAAAAAAGACAGCCCGACGTGGAAGGCAGACTCCTCTGCCTCGTCTCCTCTCAGCCGGCTATTAGTCTCTGACTCTCCTCCTTCCATTTGAGGTAGTTCTAACCCATCTGAGGCGTGGGCCATTTTAGGACAAACGGGATCAGAGCAATCCAAAATGCAGACCACCTTTGTTCCCATTTTGGAGTCAGCCACTTGCTGACAATTTTCTAGTTGAAGAGGCAAGAGCGTCTGGGCTGAGAGAAGAGCGAATGGAGTAACTTTTACTTCTGGGGCTAATGTCCCTTTGAAAGAGACTTGTGAAGTGGAACCAAGGTAGATCAATCTTCCCCTTGGGGGGCGGGAACAGGTTTTATTCTGTATCCATATCCCTCAAGACCATTGCTAGCACCAGCTTCTGTGGAGAAGTGTGTGTGTGTGTGTGTGTGTGTGTGTGTGTGTGTGTTCTTTACACTACTGTAATTGGGAGTGTCCCTAGGTAAACGGCAGAAACAAATGAAAGTATTGTAAAGCCACATGAAGTGGTGTCAGGAGAAAAGTGCTTTTAAATAATGTTATTTACTGGATCCAGTGAATTATATGACTGTTGGTGGAAGAAACTATACTTTAATTTGACAGATCTCTAAGATTCCTTTGACAAGCTTAGCCAGACATGGTCACTCAGCATGAAAAGGAAAGAAGAATTTATATTTATTGAGGAACAGACACTTAAACGTCACATACTCAGAGAGGATCATGGCCCACCCGTCACTCTACCAGCTCGTAGAGATGAGAAACCAACCCCCAGAGCCGGTCTCTTCCAACACCAGTTCTAAGAGTTCTCACATACCTAGAACAAGCTCTTTGCTCTATGTCATGCACATAGTTTTCAACTTCTAATGAGAAATAGCAAGGTAAATAAAGCTGTGTTTTATTAATGAAAACATAATCTGCAATGGAAAGAACCAGTTTGAAGTCTGAAAGCAGGTGTTTGGATGCAGCTTTGGTTTGCACGTGCTGCTTGGTAAGACCATAGAAACCCAGTGGAGAGAAAACAATACGTTAACTTTGTGATCTTCCATTCTTTGAATTGCAAAGGTAGGGCATGCACACGGAGACCAAAGGGCAAGCAGTGTAAATGGTTAACATGGAATGCAGACATGTCTGTTGAGGTCCCTTGTCTCTTTCCACATTCACAGTCCTTAGTGGGAACCAGCAGTGACCTTTCCTCGCTTTGGCTCTTCTGATGGTGACGCTCATACATGACTACTCCGCAGTTGGGAGACTCTGCTGCTAGTGCTTGAAGCAACAGATCAGACTTAGTATCTCTGAAAACAGGCCAATCAGACAGTAGGGATCTCTGTCATCTTGCAATAGAAGGGACATAGCACCATCCATGAAATTGGACCGAGTCCTTGAAAAGCTGATTTCTAGTGTAGGTAATTGAGTCATTCAGAACAAATTTTATTTTTATTTATTTTTTAATAGTCTATTGTCAATTGGTTTCCATATAACACCCAGTGCTTCTCCCCACAAGTGCCCCCCTCCATGACCATCACCCCCTTCAGAACAAATTTTTAAAAATATCAGCCGAAGGGGTGTCTGGGTGGCTCAGTCAGATAAGCTTCTGACTCTTGAGTTCATCTCAGGTCATGATCCCATGGTTTCATGAGATCCAGCCCTGAGTCGGGTTCTGAGCCAACAGCATGGAGCCTACTTAAGATTCTTTCCTCCTCTCTCTTCCCCTCCCAATGCTCTTTCACTCATGTTTTCTCTGTCTCTCTCAAGAAAAAAATAAACTTAAAAAAATATCAGCAGAAAGTCAGTAGACATCACAGAATGAGGGATATTCTTTTAAAAACAATTCTGTCATAGTTAGCACACAGCGTAGTGTCCATTTCAGGTGTGCAACATGGTAACTGGACACTTGCACACCTCTCCTGTGCTGGTCCCAAGTGCCCCTCTTCATCCCCATCCCCTATTTCCTGATCCCCACCATCACAGTGTTCTCTGGGGTTAAGAGTCTGTTTATTTGTCTCTCTCGCTCTCTCTCTCTCTCTTTTCCCTTTGCTAGTTTGTTTTGTTAGAATGAGGGATATTCAAAAAACAACCGACTTGGGCACCTGGCTGGCTCAGTCTGAATAGTGTGTGACTCTTGATCTCAGTGTCATGAGTTCGAGCTCCTCATTGGATGGACAGATTACTAAAGATAAATACACTTAAAAATAAAATAAAATAAAAAACAATGGACTTGATGCTGTCCACAGAGAAGGTGGTGGCCCATGGGGATGTGCACTCTACATTAAGAAGGTTTTGGAGACCCAGACATAACATGCCCTTCTTGTTTAGACTCCAATTCAAACAAACTGCCAATTTTGAGAGAGTCAGAAAAATGAGAGAATAATCTATCTGCATGTGTTGATCTCAATGAACTATTGTTTTAGTCAGGGATGGCAATAGACGTTTTGTGATAAATGAGAATGTTTCTAATTGTTTCAAATTTTTTAATGTTTATTTTTGAGAGAAAGAGAAAGAGAGACAGAGTTCAACAGGAGGAGTGGCAGAGAGAGAGGGAGACACAGAATCCGAAGCAGGTCCCAGGCTCTGAGCTGTCAGCACGGAGCCCGACGTGGGGCTCGAACCCACGAACTGTGGGATCATAACCTGAGCTGAAGTCGGACACTTAACTGACTGAGCCTCCCAGGTGCCCCGAGAATGTTCCTAACGTTTATAAATACATACAGAAGTATGTAGGAGTGACACGGCTCAGTGTCTGGGATTTGCTTTGACAACTGCAAAAAGTAAGCAGAACGAAAAGGATTAGATACAATGGAAATGATAAAACTTGATAATTTGAATCCATATGGCTGATATGTGACCACAGGTACAGATCATTTTGTGCAGACTTGAAAATGCCTATACGATTTTTAAATATATTGGTAAATGTTTCAGTCCAAGGAGAACTGAACAGGAAAAACTGTCTCAGTTGTTCAAATTTGGACTTTTCAGACAACAACTTCCATCATGTAAAAGTGAATGAATTCTTTTCCACATTTCTTATAAATTCTGTTGTTTTCTTCTTCCAGTTTAATTTCTCATTTAATTTTATTTCTCATTAACATTTTCAATTGCCAGCAAGATACAAAATGCAAGTAAAAATGAACTCAGAAAAAGGTTCATTTTAAAATTGTACACTGGAAAAAAATTGTACACTGGTTCTAATAAAATATTTGGGGAACAGAAAAGCAATTTGCTGTAAAGATCATTATAACTAAGTGGGGGTTCATGTCATTCATTCCACGTTGCATCACAATAATATGCTGATTCACAAAAATCCGTATCAACAAACACTTCCTAAAGAAGTGACAATGAAATTCCATTTCACTTCATAGACATGGGGTCCTCCATTATCTTAAGTACTTAAATATAAAATTGGTTAAAACAAAAACAGACTTTTTACATTTGACAATAAAATGTTATGGGGAAAAAAATAAAAGAAATATCTCCACCAAAAAAAAGAATTTATTAAAATAAAGTAATATTTTAGAATGATAATTTTACAGCTCAGCCTAGTATAATGGGCACTCAAGCCCTTCATGGTGCAATATGCATGATTCATTTCCATACTTAACGGATGTAAAATACTTCCATTTAATTAGAACCGCTTTATTCTCTCAACAATTGATACTTGCCATGTTGTGAAGGGTATCAATTTATTATGAAAGAAAACACATATCAAATTTTAATAGCCCTACAGCTTTTGCATTATTTTAAGTCCAAACCTATTATTTAAAAAAGAAAAAAGAGAAGATGTTGCCGGTGTTGGGTTTGAGCAAGTAACAGTTTTGTAACTGAATTCCATTTTCTGTGATGAAGAGATTTGTGGGGATTATTTATCACAGTTAGATACATTTTTAAAACTGCTCTTTTTTTTTCAATTTTCTTATTTGTGAGTCCAAATGAAATTATTGGCTCTTTACTATGATTAAATTCTGTAGGCTTCCGTAGTCAGCAGGAAATTAATAATTAGTCATTGCTGATAATGAAGCAGAAGAGCTTCTCAGTCGACTGTCTTCTCATATCGATTCTCATCTGTTTTTTATCAGATATTGGGGAAGAATTATTTCCAAATTTGAGCAAGAAAAATGTGTAATTCTCTTCTAGGAAAGAAAAGTATGTCTTTAGCCATCCACGCATTTATGCTACAATTATTTCTTCTCACTTATTTTTCTATAGTCAGAGAATTACAAAATAAAAGCAATAAATAATAATTAAAAATCACTAAATAAAATATTCAGGGACTTTCCAGCCCCCTACTTGTTATACAGGACGCCTCCACATTCTCTCTCTATGTTTTTGTTTAATGTAAGCTCTCTGCCTATGTGGGGCATGAACTCCCAACTCGGGGATCAAGAGTCGCATCCTCTACCAGCCACACCAGGTGCCCCCTTCTTCCACGTCTGTCTTCAGTGTGCTCCTGCCTGTCCTGGGAACAGAGACGAGACCCAGATGACCTCTCATTCCTTGGCCCTATGTGTTGGCTCACGCTGTAATTTTTAAATCATTTTTGAAGGGTCTATCTATGATCCTTCAAAAATGGGATCACAGACACTTATATTTAAGTATATGTATACTGAGAGAGAGAGAGAGAGCTGAAGAGGGGCCAAGAGAGAGGGAGAGAGAGAATCTGCAGCAGGTTCCTTGCTGTCAGCACAGAGCCTGAGGCGGGGCTTGAACTCATGACTATGAGATCATGACCTGAGCCGAAATCGAGTCAGACACTTAACCAACTGAGCCACCCAGGTGCCCTCAAAGACACTTTTTTGAAGACTAACCAACTGCACCTTTAAGAACGGATATGTTTCGTTTCAACATATTTGGAGAATTTTGGTATTAAATGTGCTCCTTACCAAGGAACATCTCTGTATTGGAGCCCAGCCTGCTGTCTCCTCACCTCCTTGACAACAAATGATCACAGAGGGGCTGACTTACGTACACACTTGGTGTCAGGTATTTGCTGCTTGGGAAAAGAGAGGAAAGTCAGTGGCCTGTGGCCACATGTGTCTTCCTGTTACAGTAACTGAGGCTGGTGTGAACCTCAGATACCAAAGGACACAGAAACGTTTCCTAAATTATCAGAGTCGTTCATGTCACTCAGTGTTGTTTTAATTACATGTATTTTGTGGCATTGTACTACTAAAAAACTGGTAGCTTATATAATAACTATCGATAAAAGTCACACTTATCAAAATGCCAATTACGGAGACATGTCTTGCTTACCCGGACTATTTTCACTCTATTGGGTTTGAGAATTGCTTTTCATGAAAAGCAGATTTTAAAACATCTGGGTGTCTGTCTCACAGCTACCATCGGGTTATCACAGGTGCCTCACCAATGTGCTCTGCTATGTAAAAGCCAATTAACAAATACAGCAAATGACAGGACACGGACACATTCTGACAGTGTGAGTATTGGTAAGAAATCTCTGCACCGACATCAATTCCAAATCTGAGAAAGCAATCCGAATTTGGCACGGACCGGTCGGCTTGGCTTCTGTCATTACAGCAGTGTGATATAAACTTATTTTCTCAGCTGGGAGGAAGTGGCAGGCAATTAGCTCACATCACTCATACAGAACACAAGAGGAGACACCATGGTGTAATTTTACACACACGTAACGCTGACTGCAAGGGTTAATTTGGGCTTGCCCAGGAGAAGAGCATCTTATTGGAGATCTCAGATTTCACAGAAAGCCTCCTCACCCACCACGCATTTGGATGCTCATACGGATTTCTTATTGCCAAATAGGGGACTTCAGAACTGAGTTATGTGCATATAATTTATAGCCATGCCCAGAGAATGGGGTATGCATTTCTTTGGTCTTTAAAAACAGCAAGTCCTACAAAGAAACCAGACTTCTTGAAGGGGATATATCTCTTTTTAATGAAAAATATAAAATATGAATTAATTTCTCTAGTTATTTTGAGATTATTGATTAGGAAACTCTTCCATACGTTATTTTTTATTATAAAACTGCAACAGTGACATCCAGTGTTTAGGAAAATTAATGGCACGCCATCTCTAAGGACCGTGAAGGACCTTAACATTTTGAATAAAGATGTTTGTGCACACGTCCATAGAAATGTACGAATCGTCCGGTGCAACTTTACTAATTCGGGAGCATTATCAGCGTGTCCGACTAGGTAAGCACACATCGGCACTGGCTCAGTTGTGCTCATGTCACAGAACTCTCCTGCCCTATGATTTGGGCTGTTCATCTTAACACTGGTTTTGATAAGAAAGTTTGCTGAGCTGCGTGGGCATTTGTTTTCCCTGAGTGCCTTGTTTGTGCTTCTTGGGATTCATGCCCAAGAGAACAACCGAGTGGTGGCAGAGAAGGGCCCTTCTGGGCTCCCATGGAGTGACGGCCTCAGGCCACGTGGTTCTCTCCAACTCTTCCCTGTTCTTCAGTATCGAGGTGAATCCTCCGGTAGGCGAAGAGTTACCTGCAGTCGGGGGGAGGGTTAGGCTTTGCTGCATCTTTCTCTTCAGTCAGTGTGTGGATCATTTGGAATTGAGTCCTCCTCTCTGCCACACCGCTGCACCTGTCCAACCCGTCACCAGGATTCCAGATTCTAGGAGCAGAGGGGAAAGCCTCTACGGAGCCCTTGCACCGCCTGCAACACTCATCTGAGCCCCAACCCAGTAAGACCCCTTCAGAGGCCCCCGTTCTCATGAAGATACACTGGTATACTGGGTTCAGTCTCTAGTCCCAACTCATTTCTCTGGCTTTTTCCAGGTTCTAACACATATAACTTTCTGCCATTTCCACCATTTGGCCTATTTGCCAACAATACATAGCTGTTCTCGAAACAAATTCTGTTGGGTCAAATCTCTAGTCCTCTGCTGTTCTTTTCCCCGTTGGTGAGGTTTTTTGTGTTGTTTTGTTTTTGTCTTTTGGGTTTTTTCTAAGTTTATTTATTTATTTTGAGAGACAGAAGGACAAAAAGAATCCAAAATAGGCTCCACACTGTCAGCTCAGAGCCTGATGCAGGGCTCAGTCTCACAAACCATGAAATCAAGATCTGAGCCAAAACCGAGAGTCAGACACTCACCCGACTAAACTGTCCAGGTGACCCTTGGCGTGTCTTCTACTCTTGGTACACATGTAGGTCCTTCTGTTCTCTCTGCTTTAGTTTATTTCCATATATGAGCATAAACGATTCATAACATGCCTTTTCCACAAGGCTGATCTAAAGAAAAAGCTGATATCAAGGAAATACGTCCAAATGAGTAAGTCATACTGTTCATGCTAAGGTTACATGAATAGTCACTAAAGCATCCTTTGTTTAGGTATTGTCAGAATTTGTGGATTATGTAAAAAGAGTTGGACAGTTAAAATAAGGTTATTTTATAAAACATATTGCTTTTGGGTGGCTGGGTGGCTCAGTTGGTTAAGCCTCTCACTTAGGCTCAGAGCCTGGAACCTGCTTAGGATTCTGTGTGTCTGCCTCCCGCCCCAGCTCACCCGACTTCTGTCTCTCAAAAATAAATAAACATTACTTTTTAAAATATTCCTTTTGCTTTTTGTTTTGGAATAATATAGATTCATAGGAAGTTGTAAAGATAGCATAGAGAGGTCCCCCCCACACTCACCTCCTCTCCCCCAGAGTGTGTGGTAAGTAAGGACAGTGCATTTATCAAAATCAGGAAATGGACGCAGGTGCAAACGATGTGCACATGGTTCCGTCACACGCAGGTTGGCGAAGCCGCTGACACAACCAATGTAAAGAAAGGTTCCATGACCACAAAGACTTCGCCCCTGCTGCCCCTTTCCAGCCATGTCTGTGCCTGACTTCATCTCCAAACACTGGCAACCACTAGCTTTATGTCCTTATGTCTATAATTTCGATATTTCTAGGATGTTGTACAAATAGCATCGGGGAGTAGGAAACTCATGGCCTCTTCCCTCAGCATGGGGGCCTCGAGATCCGCCCCAGGGGCTACGTTCTCTCTTAGCTTCCTTCCGTTTCTGGCTGAGTAGTATTCCCAGGGGGGACCGAGTGATGGTTTTATGAGCCATTCACCTTTTTCTGATGTTTTCAGTTTTTGGCGACTCAAGCAAAGCTGTCTTGAGCAATCACATATGTTCTAGAGGAGAAACGGTTTTCGTTTCTCTGGGACACACACCCCAGAGTACAACCGCTGGGTCAGATGGGAAGTGTATGTTTCTTCTTAAGAACGTGTCCAACCATTTCCCCACCGCAGAGTGGGAGACCGTTTCCCGCATCCTCCCCAGCTCTGCTACCTGGTGGGCGTGAGGTGACAGCATGCCACCGTCTCTCCTATTCTGTAACAGCTGGTAATGAGCGTCTTTTTTTTTTCAGATGGTTACAAATGTTTATTTCTAAGATGTAAAAAAATGAGATCTGTTTCCACTTTTTCTAGTCTCACAATCTTTTATAATTTCCAGTTTTAAAGAATTATAAGTTTCCATACAGGAAGTGCTTGATGTCTTTTCAAATGCTGATGCACCATGCATCTATCTCTTCAGGAAAATGTCTGTGTGTTTTGTCGCTTCTCCAGTCGCACTTTGTTTTTCCATGTTGAGTTTTGAGATGTCTTTGTATAGTCAGGATGGACTCCTTCATCATCGTTGTGGTTTATGAATGTCTCCCCCTCTACCCACCAGTTCACCTTTTCATGCTACTCAGAGCCTTTGGCAGAGCAAAAATTGTTGGTTTTTAAATTTTTTATGCCTTGTTTTCTTTTTGTCTTCCATGTTTTATCATTTTCCCCTTATTTTTTCCTGTCTTTGTGTTACTTGTACACTTGTAGGTTCCCATTTCCATTTGTCTGTAGTCTGAAATGTGTGTACATCCTTGTCTAGCCTTCAGTGGTTACTGTCACACACATAACTTGTCACAATCTACTGCGTCAACCTTTCTCCTGTTAGAACAAACATAGAGACCTTATCTCTCTTTATACCATTTTACCTTTCCTCATTTATAATATAATTATATTAAGTATTTCCTCTGCGTGCATCAAGATCACATTAGACAGCACTGCCATTTTTAGGTCAACTATTAAATATAACAGGAACCTGAAGACGTGAACGAGAGACACTTCTACATGCGCAGGCTGTTCTTTCAAGAGTTCTCTCTCCTTTCTGAGAGTGCAAGGTTTCTTCTTGTATCATCACTTTCCTGTTTCAATAATGTTTCTGTGGTGAGTCTGTTGCCAACAATTCTGAGCCTTCCTCCATCTGGAGATGTCTTAGTTTTCTCTTCATTTCTGAAGACTATTTTCACAGGCTGGAATGCTAACTTGGAAGTCTTTTCTTTTAAGTATTTGAAAATGTGAGGACACTTCCTCTGGTCCCAGCGATTTCAGTCAATGTTCACTGCCACGCAGAGTTCTTTCCCTCTGCTGGGATGCCATTTCTCTCGTGTGATTTCAACATCTCCTCATGGTCTTTAGTTTTTATCGGTTAGACTACACTGGGTGTTGCTGTGGATGTATTTGGACTTACATGTTTGGGTTCAATCAGCTTCTGCAAACTGCTGGCTCTGTTTTCGTGTTTAGGGAGTTTCCAAGCAATGGTTCTTCAAACACGTTTTCACTCCATGCTCTTTCTCTTCTCCTTCTGGGACACCAGTGATGAGTGGCACATTATCTGTCACAATCCAAAAGGTCTTTGAGCCTCTGGTCATTCTTTTTTCAACCTATTTCTGTATGTGGTTCAGACTGGGAGAGACAAGACTGACAGTTGTTTTCCTTCTTGACACACTTGTGGGAAGAACAAGCCTCTCCCACAGACAAATAAAATAAGAAGCAAAGCAAATTTTTATGTCCCAGGTGTGGGTTTGCCTAATGTATTAAGATCGGAGGCAGTGTGGTCGCATTATGAATCTGCTCTTGTCTGCCAACTAACCCTCCTTCCTTGAGTGCACCAGAGTGGTCGGCGGGAGGCTGGGGACAGGATGACACAGTCAAGAGAGTTGGGACAGCAAACCAGCCAACAGAAGTGGTAGACTGGATGGATACTAACACGAAGCAAGAGTAGAAACACGGAGAAATGTAGAAAAGTTGGGACAAACAGAAAACACATGTCAACATGGTAAACTTCCAACTCTATCTTAAGTGCAACTAGCATAAATGCATGAAATATTCTTATTGAAAGGCAAGGATTGTCAGATTGGATGAGAAAGCGAGACCTAAGTCTATGCTGTTTATAAAAAATACACTTTAAAAAGATACAGATCGTCCACACGTGAGAGAGTGGAAGGCGGCAAACCAGGCAAACTTTGAGCAACAAAAGATAGGAGTGCGAAGACTGATAACAGGCGACTCAAGCTTTAAGACAAAGAGAATTACAAGAAATATGAGGCACACTTATTAATGATAACAGGTTTGTTTGTCAGGAAGAATTAACAGTCGTAAAAATGTATGTAACTTAAAAACTGTGATAAATGAAATGAAAATTTATAAAAATAAAAATAAAAAGCGTTGCATTGACACACACAAAAAAAAAATGGTTGGGGATTTAAAACCACTTGTCCCAGTAACTGATAGAACACTACAAACATCCATGGTATAATCTGTTTTTATTTTAAGGGTTATAGAATATCAACATGGTCAGATAAGAATGCTCAATACATTAAAAATGGAGAGTTCACAAAGAATATTTTCTGGCCATACTGCATTGAGTTAGAAATAAATTACAATGTTATATTAACCAATGAAGCAATAAGCTTTAAAATAGCCTACAAACCAAAGGAATACTCACAAGGGGAAATACAAAATATTTTGATCCTAACAAGAAACACATCTTATCAGAATTTGGGGATGCAATGTCTAGAAAAAGAAACAGAGCTTTAAAGACCTATTTAATGAATAAGAGGGATGTAAAATGAATAAACTCAGCTTCCACATCAAGAGGCTTTTAAAAATGAGCAAATTAAACCCAAGTAGATAGAAGAAAGAAAGTTATACTAACACCAGAAAGTGGTGAAATAGAAAATAGAAATTAAAAATATGTGTGTATATGTGATATATATTTATATATGTTATATGTAATACAGTAAGTATACAGTAGAGTAGGTCCATGACAGTATAATACAGTAGGTATTAAAATTACTATAAAATTGATGAAATCTCAGCAAGAATAAGCAAAACAAATAGAAAATGCATATTATAAACATCAGAAAATAAAAAGCAAATTTCCAGAAATCATGTAACCTTAAAACAATAGGACAATAATATAAAATATTATGACAATAAGTTTATGAAAACTTAGGTTAAATGGGCAATATCCTTGAAAAACATAATTTATCACAACTGACTCAAGGAGAAATTGAAAAATATGAAAGTTTCTACTTACTTAAGAAACTGAATTCCTAATCACAAAACTTTCTCACAAAAGTCCAAGTCCAAGTAGCTTCATTAGTAGATTCCATCCAAAATAAGTATCTAAGAGACAGTATCAAGTTTAGCCAAATTTCAGAAAGCATAATACTTCTAAAATACAGTAGACATAAAACTAATTTTATGAGACCAAGGTAATCTTGACAAAAAATTGAATAAGAATATCAAAGAAAAGCAAATTCACACACAGGAAAACAATAGCCCTCAGTAAATCACTAGTCAACTGAATGCAATTTTATGTAAGAAGATAATACATGAACAGATGGATTTTAACCAAGAAATACAAAGTTTGTTTAGCATTCAAAATTATCCATTAATTCACCACGTGAACCGAGTAAAGTATGAGAACAAATCCATGATCACCTCAACAGATGGAAAAAAAGCTAGTGGCAAAATTCAGCCCCCAGCCATTTAAAAAACAGAATCTTCGCACATGGTAGCTAGCTTCTTCCTTAAATGTAAAACAAAGATGATGTGTCCACCATTTCAGGAGAAGACAGGATTATCTACTCTCATGATTTTCGGTCAAAATTGTACAGGAAGTCCTTCCCAATGAAATAAGCAAGAAAGGTAAGCAGAAGCATAAACTTGGAAAGTAGGTAAAACTGTCATTATTCAGAGAAGACGTATTTGCATCTATAGAAAATTCCCCTGAACCATCTAGAAATAAACTACAGAAATTCGTAAATTAATCTGGTGAGATCATGGCATGCAGAGTCAATTTATGAGTACGATTTTGGAAAGTACAATTTTTAAAAACAGGCCATTTTATAACATAAAATGAACAACTAGGACTTATGTTCAATATGTTGCAAGAGAAAAATGAAAGAACCCAAGTAAGTGAAGACATACGCTATATTCATCGTCTTGAAGAATAAATATTTATTCTTATAAGCAGTTTAGGATCAATAAATATTCTTAAGCTGCCAATACTCCCAGCTTGATCTATAGATTCAAAGCACTCCTAGTCAGAGTCCTTGTGGATTTTTCTGAGCAGCAGAGATCCATAGAAGTGGAAGGAATCTGGGATCCTCGGAATTTGTGGGGAAGAGGAAGCCGGTATCATCATGGTAACCGCAACAGTGTGTTTGGTTGTAAGTTCAGTGAAACGGACTGGAGCGGAGACACAGAACCACACAAAGGTAGGGTCAATTCGCTTTTGACAAAAATGCCCAGCTAACACACTGCAGGCAGTGGGGTCTTTTAAACAAAGATGCCACTAGAAAGTGTATAGGATAAAAACTTAACCTTGACCGCTAACTCACTCGATACATAATAACCATTTAAAATTGATCAAATCCTTAAATATATACTTGAGAGGCTTCCGGAACACACAGCATGACTTGGTTAGGGCAGAGCCTTCTGAGATGCCCGTACACACATGCACAAATAACTATGAAAATGGATACTTTTACCTTCATCAAAATTTAAATGGTCCACTCTTTGCCACTAAGGCTGAAATAACCAATCCACAGACTAAGGAGAAATACCTGTCATGCATTTATCTGACCATGACTTGTATCCAGATTATGTAAAACAATCTCCTACAGACCAACAACAACAAAAACCCTATAAGCAGAAAGTTGGTAAATGGCTTGAACGGATCTTACAAGATGATGTACAACGAGCCAATGAGTAAATTGGACAAATGAAATCATGAAATAACACCTCATGTTTATTGGAATAGCCAAAGCCAAAATTACAGACACTACTGAACATTGATCAGGATAAGGAACAGAGAGAACTCTCGTGTATTTTGCTCAGGACGGCACACTGCGCTGGTGACTGTGTCGCAGTTTCCTGTAAAGCTACACCCTCGGCTCGTTGAAGCCCTTGCTATCCCACCGCTAAGCATTCATTCTAGAGAAATAAAAACAGAAGTCCGGAGCAGGACTGGAAAGCAAATGTCCACAGAAGCCTGATTCGCAATAGCCTCAAATGGAAAAAACCTAAATATTCGTCAACATGGGAGTCAATAAGCCGACTGTAATGTTTCCACACAATGGAATGCTAATTAGTAACAAGAAGAATATCAAATACTAATATATGCAGTCCCATGGATGCATTTCCAAAACACTATGATAAGTAAGGAAGTCAAGCACAAAAGAGATCACATTGTCTGAGTCTGTGTTATGAATCACTACAATAAGCAGAACTAATTTGTGGTAATGAAATCAGATAAAGTGCTTCTGGAGGGATTATTGAATGGGAAAGGACCTGAGAGCCGTTTTCGGTTTGATGCAAAGGTTCTGTATCTTGTTTTCTGTGGTGTGAATATTTGTCAAAACCAACCAAATGGAAGACTTATGACCTGTGTGTTTTATTGCATGTAAGTCAGACCTAAAAAGAAAGCAACCAAGAAGCTAAAAAGAGATAAGGTAACTGATCTGTACACACAAGGCGTCTAAGGTCCCATCGCATCGTCAAGGGGACCCCACGTGGCTAGAACAAGGCGGCTCTGCCAGAAAGTGGCCACCGGGGAGCAATGCTGTCTTCGCCTCTGACGCTCAGATCAGCCTCTTCTGCCCGAATGCCTGTGCTCGTCCCCATCAGCCTAGCGCCTCAGGCTTTCATGGTCAAAGCGGAATGAAGTAGGTCAAAATACTACCAGTGTAGCAGAAATCTGAGGCTTAAGGTTTCTGGAATCCTACATACTCGGTTCATAGTTCTTGCACACCTTTTCATTACCTGTTTTACCTACTTCACACTCCCTTTCCCGTCTTTTTCTGCAAGAGCAAAATGTTAAAGGTTCTTTTCTGACTTTCAGACGTTTTTATTCTTACTAAGCAGTGGTTCTCAGCCAGAGGTGGTTTTGCCACACTGGGGGACGGCTGGCCGCATCCGGGGACATTTTTGGTCGTCACAACTGTGATAAAAGGATACACTACTCTTCTCAATGGGGAGGACAGGGATGCCACAAACTACACTGAAGGCACAAGAGCCCTTCCCTGCAAAAAAGTATTAGCTGCTCTCACCTCCTAATAGCGCTGTATTTCCCCCATGATCACTTCTGTTCTTTAAGACTGAAAAGTGGTACCTTCTAGAGGCTTAATTTTTACAAGTCTGTTAACTGTAAGGCTGACTTTTAACATTTAGCTCTTTAAATCACCTCCACAGAAATCAATGATCACTAAGAACTAAGCACTTAACCCAATTTTCCCTCCATGTATAACCAGTTGTCTGATACTATGGTTTTTTCTGTCCCACTGACTTGTGATGGCAAAATTCTGATAGATGTTAAATTACTATATGGTAGGGTATGTTTCAGGACCATTCTAGTCCTTTACACTCGCTTTATTTATTTGTTATTTATTTATTATTTTTTAGAGAGCACGAGCTAGGGAGAGGGGCAGAAGGAGAGAGAGGAAAAGAAGGATCTTAAGCAGGCACCATGCTCAGCACACAGCCTGACTTGAGCTCAATCCCATGAACCTGTGAGATTGTGACCTGAGCCAAAGTCAAGAGTTGGGTGTTCCACGGTTTGAGCCCCCAGGCACCCCTATTCCACACTTTTAAAATATGACTTGTGTCAATGGTATAGTTTCTGATAGTGGATTGGTTATTTACTATATCTTCAAATAGGCTACAAATACCATGAATGTGGGGTTGAATTATTGTTTGCATCTTCTGTTCTAGTTTGCAATTAGCAGATGTTAAATTGTGTGAAAGACCTTTGCAAAAATTTCCTTCATTTTTATTTTCCCAGGGTTATTTTTTCCAGGTAAACTTCATCAAACACCAATATCAAGATTTAACTGAAAGCCAAGTTTATTGTAGGAACTGAGTAAATGAAGTATCTTGTATACTACATTAAAATTCTTTACAGGATTTCTGAGAAAATGACCAAAACAAAAATGCTTGCAGAACATTATCCTAAGTATTTTCAATATTTTCTCTCTGACAGCTTATCCATTTGCTTAGGAAACATTTTGCTCTTATAGTTAATACATGGCTTAGTTAGTGTCTGTCTCACTGATCATTAACTGCCATTATTGGATTCCAAATAAATGTTGTAATTAAATTTATTTATAAAATGAAAATGTTTCTATATGGTTTTATTGGTAAAGTCATTCAGTTGTATGCCTTATGTTTTGCTTTCAAAACTCACTAACTGTCAAATTGCACACACAGCCTATATGGGAAAGGAATTCTCAAGTGCTAATAATTCATTGGGCAAATACTCCTCCAAGGATAATTTATGTGTAAGTGGGAAAAACTGTTACCAAAACTCATTATGGAACATGGATATACTTTTTAAGCTTTTCTGCTTAATGATTAGTGTCTTCAGAACTATCTCCCCCTTGAATTGTCCCTGGACCCCAAATTGAACCACCTTATTCCAGACGGGTCACCTGGTCCCATCAATCTGCGGGTGCTGTTTTCCATCCTGCCACCAGGTGGCGGTGTTCAAAATAGACAATTTTGTCTCAGGCCTTGCTGTTTTCCGTGTCTGTACAGATTCTTAACACAAACCATGAAGTGGATCTTCAAGACTTATGATTTCAACCTCTTGATCAAATTCTTGGCCAAGGGCACCTCATTACAGACTTTGATAAGTCTGTGATGGCGTAAACCGGCGGCGCTACCCCAGCACCCCATCCAAACGTGTCCCTTTGCTAATCTAACAGGTGAACCTAGCGACTCTAAAGGTCCCATATCAACAGTTGCCTCTGGAACCACCATCAATGCCCAAGAAGTGGGACAGCTTTTCTTTCAAACCATCAAAACACACAGAGGTCACTTACCTCGCTCTCCACAAACGTCCGGGTCTGGCGGTTTCCTGGGAGAAATTCAAAAGTGATTTAAGCTCTTAAAGGAGACACCCCCCCCCTTATGCTAGGAGCTCAACCCTTAACTTTCAATTAGGGGTGCACGTAAGCGATTCAAGGTCGGGGCTTACCTCTTTGCACACACAGGGCAGCTCTGCTGCCTTCTCTTCTGGACAAACAGGAAAACACTCACGCAGAGTCTTTCTCCCTCAGTTTCTGCATTGAAATACTGTGCGGTCCACACTGTTCACGTTTCCATGAAGAAGGAACAAAAGAATGTGAACCAGGAGCGCCTGGGTGCATCAGGCCGGTTAAGCGCCCACCTCTTGGTTTCAGCTCAGGTCATGATCTCAGGACGCGTGAGTTTGGGCCCTGCATCGGGCTCTGTGCAGAAGGCGCTGAGCGTGCCTCAGATTCTGTCTCCCTCTCTCTCTGCACCTGCCCTGTTTACGTGCTGTCTCTTTCTCCCCGTCTCAGAAATAAATAAACACACACTAAGAATGTGAACCACTCTAGAATTTTGCGCCTGCAAGGGATTAAGACACCCTCTAGGGAGTGCTAATGTAAAGAAAGAGGGCACAACGTGGCATATCTAAATTGTGGAATTATGACCAGACGAGAACGGGCAAATTAGTCAGAGCTGACTAAAACTAGGGAGTTGGCCATCCTGGCCTGCGTTTGGCCGTGTCTCAAAGGCGGCCGCAGAGGAGTGGGAAAATGTTTATAGGGGGAGAAGGGACGGCTTCAGCTACTGCAAGGCGCCCTGAGGGGAGGCTCTGGTCCTCGGAAGCCGTGGGCGGGATTTACTAGACATACAGCGTCTAACGGGATTTCCGTGGCTGGTCCCAGCTGGAAGTGGGGGACAGGTTAGGGCAGCTCCCAGGTATTGGTCCAGTGAAGGCCACTGGCCCGGCTTCCGGCATGGACTGCTAGCGGCAGAGGTCTGCTTTGCAGCCGGCTGGGCCCCAGGCTGGTGACCATAGAGGGGCCAGCTGGGGTCTGGCTTCTTGCTGTAGACAGTGGGTCAGCGTTCTACGTTTGTGCGTGGTCTGGCCGTTGTCTGTCTGCGTACTCAGTCTTCCACAGGACTCCTGGGTTAGTAAAATCCAGAACTCTTAAAAGGTGGCGAGCATATAAGGTTTCCCAAGCAAAAGCTAAATCATTATTATTTTGACAACATTTTCCCATTTACCCTTAAAAACAGTTGTTGTTCTTTTCTTCTGGGAACCAATTCTAGAAAAATGGTAACACTTGAATTCTATGAATTTTATTCAGTCATAATTAATCATAGAGATGAAGAGACCCCAACACTCCATCTTCTTGGTAAAAAGCAAATTAGTGTATGAACGGATAAAGCCCACGAATCAGGTCTTCTCGCTGGAGTTTGTTCTCTGCGGGCCAACTTGGCGCGATGCGTCACTTGCACGTGCTGTGCTGCGACCTGCAGGTAACAGACAAGAGTTGAAAACGAGTTTGCTCTGACTGTTCGCACCTTTTCAAGACTTCAAGAACTTTGCCATAAAACCAATATACAAAAGCATCTAAGTTTATCTGCAACAGAGCGCATGTTTAAAGAGCAGGCATTTCTGTCCCAGACGCTTGCAAGACCTGAGGGGAGGTGTTGGGCGCTGGGGGCAGAGTAACAAAGATGCCAGGTGGGATCAGCGGTGGTGGGGGAGGGGCCCGGGGAGGGGGTGGGGCAGAGGCGAGCCGCGCCCTGTCCCCCAAGCTCTGGCTGTAAGGACGCAAGGACAGAAGCACAGGCCGTCTCCAGGTGACCTTCAGTGACAGTGACTTTCCATGACTGCAGACATTCCTGGGCTTGGAAGTGGGGGCCCTGGAAGGACCCCCATGTCTTTGCCCCCCGACCCCAGGACCCCTGCAGCCCGTGGGATGCTTCTTGCGTGCTTTCAAAAGCAAGCTCTTGGACCATCAGCATGTAGGCTGCCTTTTAGTTTGTGTATTTTTTTCCCTCCACAAATGAAAGGTCTTTGCTGTTGTTTTGCACACCTTTGGGACACGGCGGCTCATCTAAGATGCGAAGCTGTCATTGTGTGGTGCTGGGTCTGCACCCCGACCTCCTCCTCCCCCTGACTCACGGACAAGACCTGAGCCTTCAGCGACAGCACTGCTGCGTGGACTGCGGCTGTCAAATGGCTACAGGCGTGACACACTGAGGTCGGGATCCCACTACGTGTTTACCTTTGTGCCCAGGGAAACACCTGATGCGTTCTTCCCCCACATCTCCGTGCTCTCAGGAACCAAGGTGGGGGGCGGGGGTGTGTCAAAGTTAGGGTTCACAGCGGGGCTCATCAGGGTTCAGCAGCACCCACGGCCATGTGCTCTTTTATAAGTTTAGGGTGTGAACAAGATTGGTCCTGGGCACAACTGTAATTTCCCTGGTGAGAAGCCATCATCTCATCCCTCAGTCTCTGGCTTCCATTTCCCAGCTCTCGGTGCTTACAGAGAGGGTTGCTTCTGGCAATTTATCCTCCAGATTGTTGAAAGGAAGAAAGGAAGAAAGGAAGGAGGGAAGGAAGGAAGGAAGGAAGGAAGGAAGGAAGGAAGGAAGGAAGGAAGGAAGGAAGGAAGGAAGGAAGGAAGAAAGAAAGAAAGAAAGAAAGAAAGAAAGAAAGAAAGAAAGAAAGAAAGAAAGAAAGAAAGAAAGAGAAAGAAAGGAAGGAAGGAAGGAAGGAAGGAAAGAAGGAAGGAAGGAAGAAAGAAAGGAAGAAAGAAAGAAAAAGAAAGGAAGGAAGGAAGGAAGGAAGGAAGGAAGGAAGAAAGAAAGAAAGAAAGAAAGAAAGAAAGAAAGAAAAGAAAAAAAGAAAGGAAGGAAGGAATGAAGGGAGAAAATAAAGAGGGAAGGAAGGAAGGAAGGAAGGAAGGAAGGAAGGAAGGAAATTATATTAGGTGAATTGGGATCCATTTTCTTCAAAGACTCTGGTAGATAACCAATGAAGGACGTAATCAATTGATTTACCTACCGAAGACCTGACTCAGGATGCATTCGCTAGTTTTAAGTAGCTAATTCCTGAAAATACTCACGCAGCATTTGCAAATGGACGCCATTTGGGCAAGTGTTGTATTTGGAATGTCAGGGCTGAGGCTAACTCTCCTTAAAGCCCTTTGTCCCCAGAGTACCATTGGTTTTATATTTATGCAGCCTCCAGAAAGCCTGTGAATTGAGTTCACCACATCTTTCCATCGTATGTGTTTCCAGCCTGGATATAAACCAACTGAATGCAGACTTTTGAAGGTCTCCAGGGAAATCAAGAGAAAGTGGAGACAGGGATGTCAAGCCTGCGCATCCCCATGTCCTTTGTCTAAGTGTCTCCCAGACTCGCCTCCTTCTTAAGGGAGCACGCGAAGCTGGGGGCGCTGGGGGGGATCGCGCCTGGCGTGGCAGAGAGGTGGCACAGGCAGGGCACACCCACACGGCTGTGTTACACACCACAGACTGGATCCTTGCTGTTCCCCCAGCTCTCCTAAGTGAGGAAGTCAGAAACCCAATGTTCGCTCTGCACCCATTAGCCAGGGCAGAGGATTCGTGTGAAAACACACCACGCTCGGACCAGCCTCCGTCTTTGCTGGCGTTTTCCTCGAGAACCTTCGTGAGCTGCCTTCCGTCCTTCCTATCTCTCCATATGCTTTCAGACAGAAGTGCTTTCAAGGACAGTCCTTTCTGTTGGAACCGTGTACATTTAGCACTTGGCATTTGCTTGAGAACTTTGCACTCCGTCACTCCACAGAAAGTACTGGGCTGTGTACACACTGCGCACAGGGCCTGCCGAGTTGTCAGGCCCTGGAGATAGAAGAGTGGATGACAGACATGGTGTTTCCTCCTGGAACGTGCAGTTTGATGGAGGAAACATGAGCAACGCTCACGAACTGTCAGGTCTCTGGGGTGAGAGCACGGGGCTGAGAGGGTGCAGCTGGGACTGAGAGAAGCGGGTGGGGGTGACCTCTGAGGAACACAGGCGTGCGGCACAGGGACGGGTGAGCCAGCGTCACACGCACAGAGCCTCCAGGCAGAAGAAACAGAAGGTCTGAGGCGGGAAGGAGTCTCCTGCCAGTCAGAAACTCAGGCAGGAGGCGCATGGCAGGTGTGCGCAGCACAGGAAACGTGGGGCAGACGCATGGGATCTGTTCTCAGAGACGCGGGCAGGGGTCAGATTGTATGGTGTTTCCCAGAGGTACCAAGGGGCTTGCAGCAAAGGACAATACAGTGGATCACTTCAGGATTCAGGCAGAGGAGTGATACTCTCCAGTTTGTGCTATAAAAATGTACGCTTACAAAGATGGCAGGCTGACAGCTGGTGGAAAATGGACTTCGTGTGCACAAAGGGGCCATTGGAGGGCCAGTGAGGTCCTCCGGGGTGGTGAGGACAGCGAGGGCAGCACTGGCAAGGTAGGAGACGGGGTGAGCAAGAGAAGAGTTCTGGAAGGAGCGACAAGGTGGGGGGAGACCTGGAACGTAGGGAGGCAAAGCTCAGTAATGACGGACAGATGTCAGTACGAACAGAGGCACCGTTGTCAGAGACAGAAGAGCCTTGAGGAAGCACAGGCCTGAGGGGTAAGAGCATCTGTTTCGTTCTGACTGATCTATTGCTCATTATGCACGTGATTATTTTTTGCTATTGTTGTTCTGTTTGGTTTTGCTTTATTCTGTCTCAGTGTCAGGCTTGGTGTAGGAGTTGAGGATTCAAAGATGAAGAAAAGAACCCAGTCTTTGGCATTAAGGATTTTGTCTTTGATCCAAAGATCTTATAGCTAAGAAGAGAATGGAGACAAATAGACCTCTAACCTTGCTCCGAGGCAGAATGGGACCACGAGAGAGACAGGAGAGGTGGTCGTTGAGACAGGACCCTGGACCTCGGTGGATGGGTTAGAGTCTAGCTTCCCGTCTCCTGGGTGGGTGAGCACAGGCACGCCTCTTAGTGTCTTTGGGCCTGTTTCCTCGTGTGTAAAATGGAAATAATAGTTGTGAGGGCAGGCTCCGCACCCTCACTGTTAACCTCAAAGAAGAGCTTGATTCCACAAACTGTGGGATCATGACCTGAGCCGAAACCAAGAGTTGGACCTTAACCGACTGAGCTATCCAGGCGCCCCAGACCTTGTGTTTTGAACAGAGATGGTTTTGATGGCCATCGGGACCCAGAATGGCCCCAGGATCCTACAGGACAAGAGCAGCGTCTGCTTGGACACATTTCCTTAGACCGTGGTCAGCAGCCATCTTCCCCAGCCCAGTCCCACCCTCCACTGTTGGTGTAATAGTTGTCAATACTCACTGCGTATATCACCTCGGCTCTCCCTGTTAGTCTACATACACATTTTCATGCTTAGTTACGTTGACGGGTGTATGGGTTGTGGCTTATAGCTGCAAAAATTTTGTAAACTTATTGAGGTCAAGTCCTATGTCATGTGCCTCCCAATTTCCTTTACAGGTCCTCTGGTGGTGATGTCTTACTCACAGGAAGGATTCAGGAAACATCCTCTGGTTGATTACCAAACAGAACAACTCTCTCAGGGTACATAGAAAATCCTCTGGAGCAATCAGTCAGCTCTTTCCACTGTCTTATACAACCATACGTTTAGCAATATTGATGCAGGATGGCTTTTCCTTTTAGACGGGAGTGCACTAAAACGAAAAATACTCTGATGGAGATGGTTTTCGGAACACCAGGAACATGTCAGTAAATAACTCGATGGCCGAGTTCAGTGACTAGCAAAGGATCGCCATCTGGGGACTTTCCTTAGGATTGTGATATCTAGTTGTGACCGTTATGCGTGGATTTGAAATTAAACACACACACGTCCTTTACAGAAAGCTATGGCAGCGATCAGAAATGAAAGGGAAAGAGACTGGCAGTCTGTCAGAGACAAGTGTTTCCAGACTTGTCTGGATTGAGCACTGGGACAAGAAGAATTCAGAAGTGGGGCTCACAAATCTCCTAGGAGACCTTGAAAAGATCCTTCCTTGAGAAAAAAACACCGAGTGATATGAAAATACTCTTCAAGGAACCTCTTAAGGGCTCTGTTATCATTGTTTTCAGTTTTTAGAGACACAAGCGCTGTGTAACTTACTGATGTGAACCATGTGGGGAGGACACATGGGGGCATTTGGCAGGTGCATCTTTTCAGAAAACGGCCTCCGAGAAAGTACCTTAACAAGTCAGTGTCGTGAATGTTCCCTAACACTCACACGAGCTTAATTCGTTTTTTTTTCGCTTTTAGGGAGGGAGCAATAGCTTCAGCGCTTACTCTCGGGTGCGCCCTTGATACCGTATCTCCATTAGTTCTGCACAGTTCTGCTCTTCTGATTCGTTTTCCCTACAGGATCTACATTTCAAACCTTTCACGTCATGCCCTTGGCTGCTGGCGTCCTTGGTTCCGTAAGACCAAAAGTCACTTTCTGTCCCGGGACCGTCCTTGGCCTCTGGCTCTGACCTGCGTTCCCTGTCCCCTGTGCACACGTGTGCATCCTCCCCGAGTGCAGACCGATCGTGACCCACGGCACGTGACCCACCATTTGATCACGTGTGTCAGGACACAGAGCATAGTTAATGAGCACCGTTGGAAGAAATGAATGGAAATATTTTGAGACTGATCACATACAAAGTACACTGATGAATGATAAAGTGCTGAGAGGTGGCAATTAAAGGGAAAAATTAAAAGAAAATAGAGGCAGTTTTTATTTCAATAACAGTATTTTCCATGGAGAGAGAATTGTAGCACAATAATCACCCATATAAATAGCCTCAAAGGTAACAAATCCTAAAATACAAAAATAGATTCCTATCAGCTTCTTTATCTCCCTTTTAAAAAGGTTATCATAATACAGTTGGTGTTTTTACCCTATTATTTTCACTTAATCTCACCCAGAGAATTGCTGAGACAGTTGTCACAGACATAGTTTTGGCCCTGCGGAAAGTCATCTTGCACACACATGAAGACCAAGTCGGGTCAGTAGAAGTGCAGCCCGACAGCACCTTTGAGTTCTGCGGTTTGCACACCCTGGCCCCACCTTCCTCACACTGTGCACAGCACGCCTTCCAAGCCTGTATCCAGCTGGTATTCCATAAAAGTTAGGAGCCTTGTATAGAGGGTAAGGAATCTCATTGTTTGCCTGATTGGCCAGCATTTTGCATATGGTATGGAATGTGGTCCTCACAATAGTCACATCAGGAGCAAAAATAAGAGTCTGCATGTGAATTTAGGGGGAGGTAAATCCATGCCGGCTTCAGCCGCTGTGGATCGAGAACAGACAAGCCTTTGGCCCAATTCCCAGGGCACAGGTGTGAGCAGGGTCCAGCTCTGCAGAGAACACCGTCACAGTTAGAGAAGGGCAGACCCGCAGGGAGACGGACAGACGCCAACACTTCTCAAACATGCTGCATCTGACATGTGTACAGAAGTAAAAATCACTGAGGCCCCAAATCGCTTTGAATTATGTGGGTAAGAATTTTACCATGTTAGGGGTTAGCAGCACTTTAAAAATATAAAGTCGTTGGGGCACCTGGGTGACTCAGTCGGTTAAGCAGCCGGCTTTGGCTCAGGTCATGATCTCACGGTTTGTGGGTTCAAGCCCCGCGTCGGGCTCTGTGCTGACAGCTCAGAGCCTGGAGCCTGCTTCGGATTCTGTACCTCCCTCTCTCTCTGACCCTCCCCTGCTCACACTGTCTCTGTCTCTCAAAAATAAATAAAAAACATTTAAAAAGTATTAAAAAAATACTAAGTCGTTTAGGGGCACCTGGGTGGCTCAGTTGGTTAAGTGTCTCACTTCGGCTCATGTCATGGTCTGAGTTCGAGTCCGACATTGGGCTCTGTGCTGACAGCTCAGAGCCTGGAATCTGCTTGGGATTCTGTCTTCCTCTCTCTGCTCCTCCCCCACTCAGACTCTCTCTCTCTCCCTCTCTCTCTCTCTCTCTCTCTCTCTCTCTCTCTCTCTCTCTCAAAAGTAAATAAACATTAAATTTTTAAAAAATAAATAGAAAAAATAAAAGTACTAACTCATTTAAAGATAACCATTATGAATCCATTGTACATCAAGATAAATAACATTTTTTTTTAGGAAAAGGTAACTATTTTCCAAAGCAAATAAGTAGTTTCACAATTTTCTCTCTGTTATGTCTGCCTTGATAGGCCACATGAGACCCTGGACGTTCACCTACAGACAAGCAGCCAAGACAGCAGCAGAACCTGCCAGAACACGGTCTGCACGGGGGACCCTCCCCGGGCCTGCGTCCACCCATTTCTCTCGTCCCGACCACACCTCGGCAACTATGTAATACCGCTCTCACCATGGGCACAGAGAGGCTCACTAACTGCTGTCTGGTCACACAGCCAGCAAGCGGCGGAGCTTGGGATTAAACACAGAAAAACTGGATTCTTCGTTCTAAAAATCTGCATTTCAGGCAAATATGCATGAAGCGGATGGGAAGCTTTCACCCTGAATTTTCTTCATGTTTTTCACAAATCGGATCCGGAAGTGCATTCCAAGGAGTCACAGTGTCATTCGTAGGGGAGAAGATGTGACGTGATTTGCAAGGATGATTTTGAAAACGAAGCCATGTCTTCTGGTAAACACCCAACGCCGCTTCAGACGTTGCTCTTTGAGGAAAGTGCACCAAAAACAAAGAGGACATCATGATCATGACTGGGTGGCAAAACCATTTTAATTATTTTAGTAATCACAAAGACAAGCTTTTCAAGTGTGACCTAATGTTATTATAACACAATAAAATAGCACGGAACAGTTTTTGAAGTGGGTTCTTAAAACCAGTTATTGAGGGGAGCCTGGGGGCTCAGTCATTAAAGCGTCCGGCTTCGGCGCAGGTCATGATCTCACAGTTCGTGGGTTTGATCCCCGCATCGGGCTCTGTGCTGACAGCTCAGCTCGGAGCCTGGAGCCTGTTTGGATTCTGTGTCTCCTTCTCTCTCTGCCCCTCCCCTGCTCGTGCTCTGTCTCTCTCTGTCTCTCAAAGATAAGTAAACATTAAAAAAATTTAAAAAACATTGACATAATAAAAACTTTAATATTTTTTATGAGCCAGCAGCCAAGTAGCCTCATAACGCACTTGTCCATATGCTTTTTCTTTCCTTCATTTTTGCGTTTGTGTAAAATTGTAAAGAAAACGTGTCAGCTATTTCTTCCTCTACACATCTGACCAAATCAGTTTAAACTGTGGTGACTGAGGAATACTTTTCAGTTATTTTAATTTCCGAATATGTCCAGAAAGAAAAGCAACAGGCTTATGGGTTTTTCAACAGTTCCTTCACACTCCCATGTGCTCTCAGAGGCCAGAGTCTTAAAGGTTCAACGCACATTCATCTCAATATTGAAGAACTAACTCTTCAGCAGTCTCCAATCTCTTCTGACAAATATGTATTTAAATAATATGTTTGCGCAGCTGGAAAACCACCGGCTCCCTCCTCTCCACAACCAGAGACTTACTTCCAGTAGCAGCTAAACAGGGTTATCTTATTTCGCTTCCATCCCCCGGGAAAATCCTAGCTACGCCACTGGCATTACTATAAGCAAGGAAAGTGGTTTTGGGGAACCCACAGAGAGATGGAGAGAGCCCTCAGGTGTGCGACTTAGCACACAAAGCAGGGTGCCGTGTGGGATGAGCCTCGAGGGTCCAGCCGTGGTTTCCTGACTCTGGCTCTTCTCCTGCATTGCTGCCAAGGGTCTAGGACCTCCAGAAGCATCCAGCCCCAGAGCAGCGCTGAATGCTACTGCTTACAGCACCAACAGTGCAAGAAAAGTGCCTGTCATTCTGACACGTATTTCAGAAAAGACCCCAAGAGTCAACACGGATGAACTACAATTTTGCTGAGCGCAGATTTTGTTGGCACTTGGCAAAGCAAACATGGGGTGGGGAAATGGAACCGCATCTGGAAAAGGCCATAATAGAGGGGTGCCCACGCCCCTAAATGTCCTAGTCTGGCCTGATGCACTGGGTGGGGTATTTGTTTCCATCACTTCCTAGAACGCAGCACTTCATACATTGTGTGTAAAGAATCACTGTTACTGTTGTTATTATTTTATCGTTAAGTTGTGATCTCCCCCATGCTAGGGCATCTTCCCAGCTCATAATACATTATAATTGGAATTAAATATTAGGGTTGGAAGAAAACATGGAGAGCTCTAGAACACGCAGACCTGGTCTGTATTCTCAGTGACAACATTGCATTTGCTTCTTCTCTGTTGCTGTTAAATCCATGCGTGTAACATGCGTGCATGTGTCTCTAGAACACGCCTGTGCGGTCCACCTGCGTGTGCTTCGTGACAGGTCAGGGGTCCCGTCCTGGAGCCGGCGTGCGGGACGGGTGCGGACGTGACACCGGGGCCAGCGCGGCGCTGAGCACTGAGCCAGGAGCCCCGAGCGGAGGGGCAGGAGGGCCGCCCCTGGACAGGAAAGGCCCGGGGAGGGTGAAGACACCACCCGTGGACGCTGGGGTGGGGTGGCCCGAGGACACAGCAGGTGGCGGCGGCAGCAGGGCCGCTGGGGTCTGGCTCGGGGAGGGGGGAGGGGCTGGGGCGGCCCGCCCGCTGGGGCGCGAGCCGACGACACAGGCCTGTGTCCCCGGCACAGCAGGGTCGCCCACGTGTACGCGGATCTCTCGGGGGCATCGCAGCAAGTGTTCCCTTGTTATTTTTTTTCTTTTCTACAAGTAGAATAGACCACATAGAAGAGACCGGACCACGCCTGTTTTTAACTTACAAAGAACCTCTGAAACACTGTCCACCTATATTACGCCTGCAAATAAAGAGAGTTCAGAATGCTTTTAAGGTTTTCTTCCTGGTCAGCGCAGTGTCAGCCTGTCAGTGTGTGATACACTTTCCCAAGTTTCCTCTTAGTGAGCCCTCAAAACACATGCACACGCACACACACACACACACACATACACTACACTTAACACACTCACAGTTCTGGTTTGTGGCGAACAACACGCCTGCCGAGAACAAATAGTAAACCCAGAGAGTTTACAAAAATACAACGTCTCTTCAAAGGCAGTGAGCTCTGTCCGGGCCACCAGGTCTCCCGGGCCACAGCCGTCAGGAAAAGAGAGCTCTGCAGAGGTGCGAGCACTATAAACCCGGCTTTCACGTCTGGCCTCTTGCGGATTCATGGCTCTGTGAGCACAGGTTTCTAAGAAGTAATACGCGCGCAGAGCTTGGGGAAATCTACTGGGCAGGAGAAATCAAACTGAAGTTTGGGCCTCCGAGGCGGTCCCGACTTGCCGGGCCAGCATCCAGCCGACGGGGAGAGGCAGAGTGGGGACCCTGCGCTCAGCGGTTTTGACGTTCAGTCATTTGTGTTTGAGTTCAGTACAAAGGAAGGTGCTGGGCTTTGTTTCCTCAGCGTGCTCTCAGGAGGAGCCCGGCTGCTGAAGAGCGGAAGAAGATCAATAAATAGAGTAAACAAGCACGAAACTGTAAGTGGCTACAGATGTCACAGAAATCAGCATCATGGTTTTGGAATTTAAACAAATGCCAATAATGTGTATGTATGACTAAGAAGCTAATAAAGCAAAAACTTAGATAAATTAAAAATTACTATTGCAAAAGAAGAAAGGGCATAAAAGGGAATTTAAATAGGGGAGATAATTAGAAACCAATGAAATCATATCATAAAATGTGCACTGAGTGGTGCAACCACTCTGGAAAACCACATGGAGTTTCCTCAAAAAGTTAAACATAGAGCTACCCTACCACCCAGCAGTGCACTGCGAGGTACTTACCTAGTGCACTGCTAGGTACTTACCCAAAGGATACAAGAATATCACTTCAAAGGGCACATGTGCGGGCACCTGCGTGGCTCAGTAGGTTGGGTGTCTGACTCTTCATTTGGACTCAGGTCATGATCTCACAGTCACGAGATTGAGCCCCATGTCAGGCTCCATGTTCAGTGTGGAGCCTGCCTCTTCTCCACTAGTGAGTTCTCTTTCTTTCTCCCTCAAAAAAAAATTAAATAATTTAAAAATATCTTTAAAAAAACAAAGAAAAAAAAGGCTGTATGCACCCGGTGGTTATAGCAGCATTATCAACAATACTCAAACTATGGAGAGAGCTCAAATGTCCATTGACTGATGAACGCACAAAGAAGAGGTGGTGTGTGTGTATATATAATGGAGTATTAGCCATCAAAAAGAATGAAATCTTGCCATTTGCAGTGACATGGGCGGAGCTAGAATGTACTGTGCTAAGTGAAATAAGTCAGTCAGAGAAAGACAAATACTGTGTGATTTCACTCCTATGTTAAACTAAGAAAACAAAACAGATGAACATATGGGAAAGGAGAAAAACAGAGGCAAATCATAGGAGACTCCTAACTATAGAGGACTGAGGGTTGCTGGAGGGGAGGTGGGGGGGGGGGGATGGGCTAAACGAGGGACAGGCATTAAGGAGGGCACTTGTGATGAGCACTGGACGTTGTATGTAAGTGATGAGTCACTGAATTCTACTCCTGAAACCAAGATTACACTATCTGTTAGCTAACTAGAATTTAAATACAAACTTGAAACATTAAAAAAAGAGGAAAGAAGACAGTCCATGTGAATTGTAGAGCACACAAATGAGGATGCCTTATATCAGGCCGCAGACAAGAACTGTTTCTGAAGATTAAGAGAGACATGTTATGACACCCACAAGGAAGATGTCACAATTTTAAATGTATATACATATCTTACCTTAACCACAATATATACAAAGCAAAGTTGACTAATGAAAAAAAGAGAAAAAAACCCTACATACGTACTGGAAGACTTTTCCACAACTCTGCAAACAACCAATAAGACAAGTAGAAAAATGTTATCACAGTATAAACAACCTGAACAACACTAATAAAAATGTTGACCAATTCATATTTTGTGTAGGAGTGCGACTATGACAACTGAAACCGACAACATTTCTGCCGTGCTGTGAGTCATAATGTGTAGTGTCTCTGGTCCAGGGGCCTCGTGTCTTCTTCCAGAAGCCATGAAGCTGTGGCCTGGTAACTTTAGAGCAGGGTAAACTCTCAGGCCCTTCACGATCTTGATAAGGATATGGCTGACACCGTCTAATGGAGTGTTAGAAATCCTGAGTAGTCCAAAGAATTTCAAATAAATTGAAAAAGGTTTTCCAAAAATATAACTCTTCCCTGCAACATGGTTACTATCTTCTCAACCCCCAATATTACTTTGCCAATCCAATGGATCCAATGAGTTGTTGTCGGAGAGATGTTTCTAAGGCATTGCTCTGCTCTTAATGCTTGTGGTAGGTTGGATCATTGTCCCTGGTTATTTATGCTCATCCTGTCTCCATGTCTTTTACCATGAGATTTTTCAGCATATTTTCCCACATCTCATTGACGTTGGCTTTGCTTTGACCAAAGGAAGTGGACAGAAGCTATGCATGCCAGTTTTCAGACAAGGCCTTAAGAAGTAGTATATATTTTACTTACTTCTCCTGTTCTTTGGACCCTCCATGGAAAAAAGTAGGTTGCTGCCAGTCTGTCAGCTTAATGAATCCACCTTGACTTCTTGGGCCAAGCCTAGTGGATCTGGCTGAGCCTAGACATTCCATCTGATGGGGGACCCACTTAAGAAACAAACATTTCTTGTTTAAGTCACTGATGGTTTGGAGAAGTTTTGGAAGCAGCAGACAGTAATACAACATTTCTATGCTCATAAAATCCTAAAGGCTCTGCATGGCCTGAAGGATTAAGAGTATAAGACTTATGTTCAGGGTAGTGTATAATTTTGCCCTATCTGTCTATTCAGTTTTATTGTTCTCAATTCCCTTTCATTAACCTAGGCTTTTACTAACACTGCTCTATGATTTAGTCCATGAGAGATTCCTCTCTAAAATACCTTTCCTTTGCTAAGTCCAAATATCTTTCCTTATAGCATGTTCCATAAAAATCTATCCATTTCAACAGGCTATCACTTTGATGGACCTTCCTATTGAGAATTACTTTCCCGTAATCACAGTTCATATCTTTAAATCCACCAATACAACGTTTTCATGTCACAGCCTACCTCCTAAATGAACTGTGTTGGTAAACTCCTTCAAATTCGTCGATGACAGCAATTGCACTCTTTTCCTGCTAGACTATTTGACAATATTCTACCATCGTGTTTTACGCAAGCTCACTGAGTTGGCTTGAATTACTGAGGGGGAAATATTAAAGAAAGTATCCTGAGAAAATCAACAGGATGGAACAAATATAGGGAAGTTGACTAAACAATGAACTCACCATAAATGGGACTTGTTATGATTTTTTCTCTGAATTAGTCACAAACAGCAGATGGAAATTGATCACTACCAATTAATCTTCTGCCATAATTAACAGTGTCAGAATCTGGGGCTGAAGATTGTGTACTCAAGAGCAGCCAGGCTAGTCCAGACTCCTTCCCAGTAACCAACAGCCGAGAAGTTGGATCAGGGTAGCTATTACCTATGCGTTGATATCTCGTCCCAGTTAGGACTCTGGTGCCCCAGACAACTCCCTTCCACTGGGCAACACAGAAGAATCTGCCTTGTTAAAGGAGAACCCACAACCTGTCCTGCATTCTAATAAGGACATCTGTTAATAATGAGTGGTTTGTTGAAAAATGGACAAATTGCCCTTTTCAATTAAGTACAGAAAAAAATACTCTATTTAAATGTACATATATACTTACACTGGGTGCGTTCTCATCTTAGAATTGCAGCGAGGGTAAGGACTAGTTTTTCTGGTGCTTTCTCCACAACTATGTTCCTATAACGGGATCCCCTCAGTGCTCCAGCTGACTAGTCCACACATTCAAGGCTAGGTCTGAGACAGTTCTCTTTTTTCTGGGTGATTAGATCACAGGGCTCATGAGGTATTTCTGACACCAAGTGTTGTCCACCACGTGTGGTGGAAACCAGAAAATAGCGGGTCAGTGAGAGAGATCAACAGTGTGCATGGACAGAAAGTCACAGAGAAGGGAGGGAGGCACATCAGACTTCCCACGTTTTTGCAGACCCCAACTTTACCTCTGGCACTATTGATTTTAAGACAATTTCATAGCCTTACTATAAACTCCTCTTCTCCTAACGCTAAGGCCAGTTAAGTTTCTTGTGATGTGACTCTCAACCAAAAAATCACTACATTTTCAACAATATTGAAATGACACATTTTCAGAGCTGATGGGTCTTTCTGTAGATTTAAGCTATTATTCATCTAATTATAGCAATGTAGAAAGAGATGATTCGGTGGAAAAAAAAAACCACATCTTTTCTCTGGAAACACTCTTGTTAAACATATGAGGATAGCCTACGGCCCTGGATGTCTCCTATGTAGGATTCATGAATGGGAGGGCAAAGCTCATCCATTACCCTGTGGAATACTACCCAGAATACCAAAGATATTAAGAAAAAAAGTGTTGGAGGCATGTATGGCATCACCCACATGGACATTGAGGTGGAAGACAGTTCGATATTGGTTGGAAATTGCATGAGTTGATCGTGAGAGCGAATTCTGATGAAGCTTCAGTAAAGGGGCAGTGCCAGCAAGGTGTTGAGCTGCCCCTTCTCTGGCCCTTTCTTGGGCACCATCCTCGCTCCTCTCCTGCTGCTTTCAGGAGAGTCACCCGCAACCACAGACTCATTACGGTTTCGCTTTACGTTTGGGAGGAAGACCCAAGCCAGGAGCAGACAGGACATTCCCCCTCATTCAAATTGCAGCCTGGGGATAATTTTGATCCTCACAATAAGGTTTCCTCTTGCATCTGAATGCACGTAAACACCTCTACACGTCAGCTTGTTAATGTCTGGTTCATCTGTAGACTTCTTCAAGACCACACACGTTTTGTCTGTTTATTCCCGTTAAATTGCATGTGTAGGAAGTAAGGGACAGAAGTTAGCATTGTTCTCACTAATACTCGTCAAATGTCTTAGTATCATAGTCAACTATGTGAACAAGGTCGACCTTTCCCTGTGCCCCCTCACAGAGTTGTGAAAGGATGAAGTGAATACTCTATGTAAAAATCAGACACCCAGTCCAACCTGCCGAGCTCAGGGTCTATGGCCTTGGTCTCAGTGAAATGATAGTACTTTTTTTTTTAATGTTTTAATTTATTTTTGATACAGAGAGAGATAGAACATGAGAGGGGAAGGGGCAGAGAGAGAAGGACACAGAACCGGAAGCAGGCTCCAGGCTCTGAGCTAGCTATCAGCACAGAGCCTGATGCGGGGCTCGAACCCATGAACGTGAGATCTGACCTGAGCCGAAGTCGGAGGCTTAACCGACTGAGCCACCCAGGCGCCCCAATAGTACTTCTTTTCTGTCTAATATCTTATGGGTGTAGTAGTTTTCTTTGGCATTCACGTTATTCACCTTTCACTATCAATCATTACCAAGGATACTATACATGTTTTTGTTTTCCTAAATAAGTGCTTTGTGGGGAAACTTTCCTACCTGTGGATTATGCTGTGTTTTAGGTGATGGAGGAAATCAATCTACGATCCAAGCATACCTCTATATCTTACTTTATTTCAGGCAGGCATAATTACAACTAAGTATGCCAATGCTTTATTATAACCTCTGAGGGATTTACTGTTCTGGGCTAAACTGCTTACATCTGTTTATGTCTTTGGCATTATAAATCAATCCAAACAAACGCCATTCTGCTAATCCTGCCATCTGCCAGCTCCCATTCACTATTTACCAATAGTAAAGACTCCCTATCATTCTAATAATAAGGGAATGAGCCATTTTGTTTCTGTTCTCAGGCAGCAGGAGCCATTCACCAAGCTTGCTAGATGCTACTTAGCAAATAAGTGTTTAGTGAAGGATTCCGCACACTGGCAGGCGTCTGAATTCTGCCACAAGACAAATTTAATCAGAACTCTTGTTCCAGGTTTTTGTTGCACCGATAGTGTGCAAAGAGTTCGGTATAAAACCTTCTTAATTGACTGACCAGGGAGAAATCAATGAGGTTCTCCGTCTCTGGCAGTCTGTAGACAGCAGAGAAGCAGAATCAAATCGAAGGTCACAGCACACAGAGAGGTAGAAGGAACTGAGCGATGAGCTGTGGGAGACAATCCGATTCAGAAGGGTATTGGCTTGAGTATATAAACAAGAACAGATCGATTACGAAAACAAGGGCTTTGTGGTCAGAGGCCAGGGCTGTGTAGCTGATCGCTAAAGCCATGCGTTGACCGGGGGCTGGAGAAATGTAAGTGCCACAGAACAATGGTGTGGGGACACAGGTACCTCATTTGACCTCCAACTCCAAGGTTGGACAGCAAGAGCCTACATTCTGAGGTCATTCAATCCCTTCTGCTCGAACGAGGAAGAACCTTGTGCCCCGAGCTGAACTGTAAAATATTCGGGGGGCCTGAGTCACTCAGCTGGTTAGGCATCCACCTCCTGATTTCAGCTCAGGTCATGATCTCATGGTTCGTGATTTCAAGCCCTGCATCAGCCTCTGTGCTGACAGCACGGAGCCTGCTTGGGATTCTCTCTCTCTCTCTCTCTCTCTCTCTCTCTCTCTCTCTCTCTCTCCCCCCCCCTCTTTCTCTCTCTCTCTCTCTCTGCCCCCCTTATGCTCTCTGCCCCTTCCTCACTTATGAGCTCTCTCTCAAAATAAATAAACATTTAAAAAATAGATTCTTCTAGTACAGCCTTTTAAAACTCTATTTCCTCCAGGGCCTACAGGTAAAATAGGTCAAAGGGAAACACGGAGTACAGAGTCTGCTTGACGTGTCTGATGTGGGAGGAAACAGCATCTGTACTGAAGCTACAGAGTTCTGTATTCCTTTCTGAACAGCAATAATACTATTTAGTGGTGTCCGTACCACAGAGTGAGCCCAGGCTTATGATTACCATGTGGTTTAAAGCTCTTCTGTTATCCATCTGGAATGGGGCAGAGGCATTCCGAATGGCACAAAATTCTAACTAAAACTGCTAAGAAAACAACTGTGGCTAGCTTTAGAACTTAGGAACATGCCACTGTTGACTAGGAAGGAGGAGACAGAGAGCAATGTCTCAACTTAGCAGCATTCTAAAATTATGCTGTACAATTTATCTCTGAGTATTAGCCAGTAGGACACACTACAGCATGAGAGAAACAGCAGCAAGTTACACATTTTCTGAAGTTTATTTTCCTTTGAAAGAGAGAGAGTGCATGTGGGGGAGCGGCAGAGAGAAAGAGAAAGAGAGAGAGAGGGAATCCCAAGCAAGCTCTCTTGTCAGCACAGAGCCTGACTCGGAGCTTGAACTCACAAACTGCAAGACTGCGACCTGAGCCAAAATCAAGAGTCAGGCACGTAACCCTCTGAGTGACCCAGGCGTCCCATAAATGTCACATTATTAAGGGTAATTCATGTGAATATTTTTTTTCATTATTTACAAATTTAATTGAAATACCCTTTTAAGGATGCGTCAAATGTGTGAGTCATTTTTAATATAAAATTAAAAGTGATCAAAATGCATTAACTATTCACATACATGTCCCATCTGGTTACACCTAGAGATTAGCTTCTGACCCACACGTAGGCAACACAAAATATCATTTTGCCATTTTTTGTTAAAACAGTTGGTGACAATTATCTGAACTCTCTAAGCATTGTTTAGATGACAGGCCAGAACAGATTAAATAATAAAAGATGTAGAGAAAGAGCTTAATTCAAGACTGAATTAGCTTCCCTCTGTGACCAAACACAGTGTGGTCCCTAACCCTGATGGACCACTAGTGGGCGTCCTCTTGCTTCAACTAGAAGCAAACTTAAGTCCTTCTTAAAGGAGGCTAATGCTGGGGCACCTGGGTGTCTCAGTCGGTGAAGCTTTGACTTCGGCTCAGGTCATGATCTCACAGTTCGTGGGTTTGAGCCCCACGTCGGGCTCTGTGCTGACAGCTTGGAGCCTGGAGCCTGCTTCCCTCTCTCCCTCTCTCTCTTTCCCTCCCCTGATCATACTCTGTCTCTTGCTGTCTCTCAAAAATAAATAAACATTAAAAAATGTTTCAAAAGATAATGTTTTCCTATGCTTCAAATTATCCCCCAAATGTTTCATATGCAATGAAGAGGCATAACCAAAAACCAGCCAGGCAGATGAGGAACCACCACTATGTGATTGAAAGTCAAAAAGTAAAATGATGCATAATCGCAATAATCCAACTGGTGATCCAAATCACGAAATGACCAGACAGACTTCATTATAGTTAATAAGTTCAAGGATATATAAGACAAAATGGTAATTTTTAAGAAATGAATTTAAAAGAGAGAGAAGGAATCAAAAGAAATTATAAAACTGAAAAAAGCAATGTTTCAATGGCATCTCCGTAGGAGTGTTTAAAAGCGGATTAGACAGTGCGGAGAGAGACTCACTGAACTGCAGATTGGTCAGAAGAAAATACTCTGCATCAAACCATCAACCAAGGGGAGCAGAAGAGGGGAGACCTTGGCACCTTGCAGAGGTGGCGAGGCATGGGGGTGTGATGTGTAGATCTACTTTCTAAGAAGGTGGGGGGACAACAGGCCATCAATAATCAGGTAGATACGTGAATCTTTGTATATTCACATGCAAATTAGAGTACACCCAATGGCACATTTGATCTGACCTAACATGGTGTCACACAAGAGAAACCAGACATAAATAAAGGCAAACTGCAATTCCCTTCACATAAGGTAAAAAAATTGAAACAGAAAACAAATCTGTCTTGTTTAAGGGTGTGTGCTTAGACTAAAATTATATTTTAAAATGCAAAATGGTTACTGTGAAATCATAACTATAATTTCTTTAGAGGAGATAGGAGAGAAGAACCAGGTGGTCTTCTGACTTCTAGAAATTTCTTTTCTTTTTTTCTCCTAGATGATATGCGGATACATTTGCTATCTGTTATTTATTATATTGTCTATCTTTGGTCTATTATATAGTCTATTTTGTGTTGTATTTCTTATTAAAGTGTTTTTCAGAGGTATTAAAATATAAGGAACTAGAAACTATTAAATGAAAACATTTCAGCTCTTGCCTTTTTGTGTCTTAGTGTATTTTTGGTTTTCAGTTTTTACTTATTGTACTTTATTTTAATATATTGACTTTAAAAAGCGAATTTGTCAACGTTTCATTGCACTTTGATTTCAAATCTCTATAAGCCAGCCATGTGACGCTCTGTTGGACCTTCTGTCTGTTGACCCTATCTGTAAGTGCGTGCATAAAACAGTATCATTCTTCTTTAATATTTCCGATATGTTAGTACTGGGATCAGGAGTCTCTGCATCGTTCTTCTTTCCATACATATGCATGTGTCTGTATCACCCATATGTAGCCCTTTATATATATGAATATTATATTTATCCACTTCTCCATCAATGGACACTTGGACACTTCGGTTATTTTCATACCTTATTTCAAATAAAGAGGCTGGGAACATAGTGGTAGAGATATCTTTTAAAGTTAGGTTTTTTAATTTTCTTTGAATAAATATCTAAGATCGGATTGCTGGATCATATGGTAGTTCTATTTCTGTTCTATTTTGGTTTTTTCGTTCTGTTTTGTTTTGTTTGTTCTTGAGGAACCTCCATACTGTTTTCCATAGTTATTTATGTTTGTACCAACAGTTCAGGAAGGGTCCCTTTTCTCCACATCTTCTCCAACATCTGCTCTTTCTTGTCTTTTTTGTAAAAGCCATTCTGACCGGTGTGAGGTGATGCCTCACTGTGGTTGTGACTTTTGCTTCCCTGTTGATGAGCATCCTTTCATGTGTCTGTTGACCATCTGAACATCCTTGGAAATGTTCCTATGCAGATCTTCAAACCATTTTTTATTTATTAATTTTATTTATGTATTTATTTTTAGAGAGAGGGAGACTGCAAGGGGGGGAGGGACAGAGAGAGAGACAGAGAGACAGAGAATCCCAAGCAGGCTGCACAATCAACACGGAGCCCAGTGTGGGGCTTGATCCCACAACCCTGGGCTCATGACTTGAGCCTGAGCCAAAATTCAGAGACCTATGCTCAACCCACTGAGCCATTTGGATGCCCTCGATCATTTTTTTATTGGATTTCTTTTTGTTTTTTGTTTTTGTTATTGTAATGATTTACGATTTTACTTGGCTGAGATTAATGCCTAGGAATGCGATGGCTGGGTCCTATGATAGTTGCACCAGAGGTGCTGTTTTACTTTAAGTTTACACCAGCAATAGACATGTGATCCCACGTCCAGTGTCATGGCCTCCTGGATGGCACGTAGTGAGTGCAGGACGCTTTTTGTTCATTTCAGCCGCTGCAAGTCATGTGCAGTGATGTCTCACTGTGCCTCTGACTGATGTCTTCCTAACGCCTAATGATGGTAAGCATATTTGCCACCTGTACGTTTTCTTCAGTGAAATTTGTCTTCATATGTTTTGCTGATTGAGTTTTGGAAGTTATGATAGATCCTATTGTTCATAATGTGACGGTTAATTTTGTGTTAACATGGTCAGGACATGGTGCCTGGATATTTAGTCAAATCTTCTGGTTCTGCAGAGGGTATGTTTGATGAGATTCCTAATGGCACTGGTGGATAGTGAGCAAAGCATGTTGCCCTCCATAGTGTGGACGGGCTTCAGCCAACCAGCTAAAGACCACACTAGAACAAAAACTGACCTCAAGCAGGAAATTCTGCCAGTACACTGCCTTTGGACATGACTTACAACTTTGTCCTGGGTCTCCAGACTGCCAGTCTGTCATACGGATTTTGGACTTCAACTCCACGATCATGTGAGCCCGTTCACTGAAATAAGTCTCTCTCAGGGCGCCTGGCTGGCTCAGTGGGCTGAGTATCCAGCTCTTGATTTCGGCTCAGGTCATGATCTCACAGTTTATGAGATCGAGCCCTACGTTGGTCTCTGCACGGACAGCCCAGAACCTGCTTGGGATTCTCTCTCTGCCCCTTATCCCCATCTCAAAATAAATAAACATGCACATCCTATGAGTTCTGTTTCTCAGGAGAGCCCTGCCTAACCCAGACCACCAAAGAAAGCCAGGATGGCTTGCTCCCTCTGCTGCCAGGTATCATGTCTCCATGGAGACCATTTCTAACCCTGCACCTCCTCCAGGCCCGGGCAAAATCTGGCCCATCGGTGTCGTCTCTGGTCTCTTCAAAGGTTAAGAACAGCAATGTTGGGTTGCCTGGTGGCTCGGTCGCTTAAGCGTCCGATTTCGGCTCAGGTCATGATCTCACAGTCCATGAGTTGGAGCCCCACATCAAGCTCTGTGCTGACAGCTCAGAGTGTGGAGCCTGCTATGTTCTGTGTTTCTTTGTGTCTCTCAAAAACAAATAAATGTTAAAAAAAACAATTAAAAAAAAGAATAACAATGTTATACATGTTTTATGGTATAACTGCATAAGGTCATTATACCTGAAGTAATTTTACCTTAAAATGCAATATTTATTACAGAACAGTTTACAAAATATCTGTATTAATTCCTAAAATTTACAGAAACACACGAAGAATACCCAAGTAACTGAAACGCTTCCGTATCCCATTTCTGGGAGGATAGCCACTGTAACTCAGTTAACTCGATATAAATGTTCCAGTCACTGGTCTTTTCTGGAAGCTTGTGTTTACTCATAATGATGCATGTGTATTACAGTACAACAGGATAGATCGTGTACCAAGGCCACCTTGAATACAATGAGACCACTTACCCAATGCATATACCCCAAACTATCAGGGGAAACCTAAATATATAAACATGTACGAACATAGACGGAAGAGTTATGTCCACGCATAGTCTTCAATGTTTAATTTAGTTACCACACATAAGTTAAGTCACATTAGATACAACAAACCATTTGTAAATATTAGATGCTTCCACTCTTAGGTTTATGAAATCATTTCATTCAAAATCTCCCCCATGCATGACATTTGTGCCATCATCACTTTGACAGCTGGTTTGGAGTCACCCAGCACAGTCTTCCAGACTACGTCATTTTCACACCCATCTAAAATGTTGAAAGTATAACATTTCTGCATTGAATGAGATGCTGTCACTGAAACTTTTATCTCAAGTCAAAAGGATTCATTTGCATAACATTAGCACCTGTTGACTCTTACTCCACTGTAGATGAACACTCAAGGTCTCCTGACTTCTATAGTGCAGTCAGTTACCATTTTGCTTGTTAAGGAGGACTTCAAAAGGCTTGTTTATGATGGTAATAAATATTATTTAACATGCTGTCATTCAACTGAGAAGATATAGATACAGATGTATATCTATATAGAATAGATTTGGAAAATTTAACTGGAAATGTATATATATAGATAGAGATCATATGATGTATATAAAACCATATATATGTGTGTGTGTGTATATATATAACCTTTAACCTTTCTTTGTGTTTCCGTTCAAATGCACCTAAATTTGCATTGTTCATAATAATGCTTCTTTTCTTTCCCAAATGGTACCTCAAAATATGGACCTGACTGGCAAAGCAGCATACGCATGAGAGGTTTTTAGGTGGAATTGGTAGGCAACTCTCTGAAAGGTAATTTGGGGCAATAACACACATCTGGTATTTTGGCACCAACAGTGTTTTATTTTTAAACCTAGGTTTTATTCAGTATACCTCAATCATCTTTATATTTTATGAAATACTTTCTGTCATAGGAAAATTAATGATTAAATAGTATTCTGTTGTGTTAGTTGGTTTGTTTTATTTAACTACTCCTTATTGTTGGCAGTACAGGGGGGAACCCTTTGTAGTTGTGCCCTTGGAAATTCCATACCTTCTTTCTTTAGCATAAATTCCTAAATACAGAAGGGATATGTTTTTCTTAAGGCCTTGATGAGTATTTCCAAAATGCACACCAGGACGTGTGAATTTATATTCCTTTGGGCAGTATGTGAAAACATCATGCCCTGCAACCTCTCACAACCGGGGAATAACTCTTTATTCTTTCCAAACCCTTAGAGTATGACTAGCAACTCATTATACTGTTCATTAACATTTTGTTAGTGCACGGAGGTATTGACGTTTTCCCCAGAAATGTATTGGTTATTTACTTTTTGTTCCCTCTTTTGTTTCAACCTCTTTATGCCATTTGTTAATTTGGGGAAATCTCCTGGCACTTTAATCAGAATCCTCTGTTACAAACACACACACACACACACACACACACACACACACACACACACACACACACAGTTGATTCCAGACCATCACTGTGATATGAGGCAGTGTATCACTTATCAGTCTGTTCCGGCGGTTGACCAGATGCTTCTGTTCTTCAAAGGCTGGGTCAGTCTCTCTTGAGTTTGCTTACAAGTTCGCGCTCACCTGGTGAACTGTCTGACGGCTGGTTGATCTAGGATGGCCTTACTCACATGTGTGGTTGGCAGTTTGCTGGACAGACGGAAGGTCACTGGGACACAAGCTTTTCGTAGCCCAGCAGCTACCTGGGCTTCCTCACAGGACAGTGAGGGTTACATGGCAGGTACCCATGGGCAAGCACTATTCGGTCTTCTGTCACGTGTGTTACTATCCCATTGGCAACTCAAGTCACAGATGCAGGGTGAGGGAAGGACTCCCAGGAACGTGGATATAGGGAGGTGTGAGCATGGTGCCACCAGCTAGCACCGGCCGTGTTAGAGTGATTACGTCTAAGATGCCTGGGGTCAGTCTAGCTTCAAATTCGGGCTCGGAATCTTCAAACATGTGTGATTATGGACAAATTATTAAACCCTCTAAACTTGACTCTTCTTATCTCCGAGATATGCCTAATCACCGAGCCATAGTGAACTGGGAAGAATTAAATGAAATGATGCAGATAAAGTGCTTACCACAAAGCCTGCCACCTAACAAGGGCTCGGAAATGTCTTGGCTTCTGTTATCGAGTCAAATTCCTAGGTTGTAAGTTTTCTTCTTTTTGGTAAATTATTCCTATTCATTATAGGGCCATGTCCCTAGGGGGCACACCCCTCTGAATGATGCCAAACATAGACACACCTGAGTCCAAGGCTGTAAACAGATTAAAATCAAAATGAGTACATGGCTATTTGAGTTAAGGACTGAATTACTCATTCTCCATAAGCAGTGTCCCCCCTCCCGCACTGGCTCACGGGGGAATTTATAATGCAGAGGGAGGCATCCTCCAACCTAGTTAGCAAACAGTAACGTGCTGACTTCACCACACGGAGGTTATCCACATTCCCTTCATTGTAAAAATGACAAAGATAATTCTTTAGTACCACAACCTTTCATTAATACGCTACAAGAGGCAATATGTGCATGTGGGGAGCGGCAAAGATCTCAGCTGCTTGGCCATTTGCTAGCCGGATATGTCACTCCCTGAGGGGAGTTGCAAAATAGGCAGGGGAGCGCCACTCCCTGTCAGGAGAAGCCAGAAGACCAAAGATCAACCGCCTGCAGGCAGGGTGGTATCGGCCCCTCAGGCGCTGTGCTAAAACACTTTAGTCTGGTTCCCCTTTTACTCCAGCCTTAATCCCTTAACCCTGTTTCCTAGCAACCGACCTAGGTCAGCTGCCTTGTTTTCCCGCCTTGAAACCTTTATAAGATACAGTTTTCTGAATAAAGCTCTCTCTCTCTCTTTCTTGCC
>NC_043700.1:2172320-2177863 GCF_006229205.1 Suricata suricatta | reverse complement strand
CAGGCTTCCGGGTTAAGACATGTACACCATCTGTTATCAGGAATTTAGCCTCTGTTTGAGAACTTGATTTGCCAAAATACTACTTCTCACACAATTTCTTAAATATCGCTTCCAAATTTCAGCTCCCAACTGACTTTCCACTATTAAATAGTCTGAGTCAGCCTTACAATAGCTTCCGGAAGGGTCTTCTTTCTTCCATTTTCACCCTTGGCAGTCCATTCTCCAAAAACACAATGTGGATTGCCTACTGATGAATGTATGCCTGTTTCCCTGAACTCCAAGCTACTTTCTATGTTCTGCTGATGGATGAACTCTTAACCACATTCCCCTGTGACTTTCTCAGTTGGCTTCTTGCTATGTTCCATCGATGGGAGGGAGGGTAGTGGGTAGGGGGAAGAAAAAAGGCTGTCCCTTCCTATTTTTCTGTTCCCCTTGGCATGGTCCCAGGAGAGGCAGCGGCTCCAACTGGAGCAACTGTTTCAGAATTCAGCTTCTTTTGAAACTCCCGGAATCAGATTCAGCACTGAGGTCCACGACCCCGGAGAGGTAAGAAGCCTTGGGCTGAGCCTCAACCCAGACACATGTGTGTCAGCATCATAGGCTCTTCTTCTGTTCTGTCCCCAAAGTCACAGCACGACTGGCTCACATCCCCTCTGAGGGGCGGTAGACACCAAATCCGTGGACCTTATCCTTTTAGCCTATTGTTTTATAAGCTTAAGTTTTCTTAATATCAATTTCTCCCCAAACCTTAGAGATTACAGCCTCTTCCTGCATCTATTATTTTGAGTTTACCTTAGTAATATCTTTCTCCAGGTCTTTTGGGTTTTCTAACACCTCTGAAAAACAATCCCTTGTATTAATTCTGTGTAAGTACATAAAGCATTCTCCATTTTCCTGACTGAACACTGACTAATACAGCCTGGGTACTCGAGTGGAAAGAACAAATATCAAAAGATGGAATTCTGGAATTGTCCTGGTGATGTCACTGGTCTTTAACAAGTCTGAGTTCCTTCCTACTAGAACATGGAGCACAGGGAATCCACTGCATGTGGTGGCATGAAGAGGAGGCACACCAGTGTTTGCTTGTCATGAACTGCCTCTTTGTACCTGTTGGGACCACAGAAATGTACAGATCTCAGCCAAAATGCCATTTATGCCTGACCACTCTTAATCCCTAATGTGACTTGGGGTCACCAGGAATTAACTAACATTAATTAGTTAGCTTGTTTGCACTATGTAATGACCCTAACAATCCCAGAGCACAATTACCCAGTAATGGAGGTGGGTTTATTTGGGGGAAAGCTTAAAGACTTAAGTCTCTAGTCATGACCTTGTTCTGGGCTCCAAAGTCCAGTGAGGCCTGAAGTGATTCCACCATAAATGGAAATTTGGCCCAAGTTCATGCCGCAGGAGTCCAAGCAGCTGCAGAGATCATCCATGTGTAATTCTTAGAGGTTACAATTGCAGCAGGCATACGTGGCTACAAGCAGAGCCCTCGCATTGGCCACCAGGCCCACAGACGGCCTATTGGGTTGGAAGACTGAGGGGAAGCCGATTGACTTCTCTGCCAGGGAACTAAGCTGAGGGGCTGCTACAGCCTCAGCACAGGTCAGCTGCGGAGACGGCCAGACCAGGGCACCTCCTAAGGTCTCAAAGGTCAGCGGTGGAGCCTCTCCATGCACTTTGCTCATTAGGCCAGCACAGAACGGGGCGAGACCCGGAGAGCACCCGTGAACTGCCGCAAGCTTCAGCGGGGGATGATTCAGCCGCAGGCACGTTCCGTGGACGACAACTCACCGAAACAAATCAGCACGGCTCCGGGCAGCTGGGGCAAAGGCCTTCGATTTGCCTCCACACACCTCTGCACGAAGCAGCGGTGAAATCTTCCACTTATGGAGACAATGGTGCCTCTCTACGTTTTGACCCGGAGGGCGCAACTCTTCCGCTCTGTGTCACCATCCAGACTAGGGGTTGACAAACCATGTCTTGAAGGACCCGATTGTAAGTATGTTGGGCTTGCAGTCTGTCTGTATGAACTGTGCCACCTCGTCAGCCTTGACATTGTAGCTCAGAGGCACCACAGACGATGAATGGGCCTGGCTGCATCCTAGTCACACTTCAGTTAACAGAAGTAGGCAGCCAGAACGCCCAATAATTGGCAGACTCTTGATCTAGACCGGAGACAGTTGCTCATCTAAACCAAACAGGACACCACTCTGACCTACACATTGAAGATCCCAAACTGACTGGACCTGATACACAGAAATTGGCATATTTTTAGAGGCTTTAGGAAGACTTTTGTTTATAAGAAGGGGAGATAAACCTACACACGTTCATGGACTAGCTGGTTGATCAAGTTAATGGGGATCTAGTGTCTCAGAACATGTTGGAATATCCACTCCAGTGTGAACAGGATATTTTATACGAATTTTGGGTAACAATATATACCACATTTGGATGGCAGCTGATAATCAGTAAAGGCTTCAAGGTTTTACTAAGGTCCACAATAAGAAATTATTCTGTAGGTATCTTAGGGCAAAATAGTAGGAGACACAGTGCTGATGCTCAGGATTTAGAAACAAAGCCTATGCTATCTTTGTGACTGAAAAATAACATAAATAATGTTTCTTCTCTAATTATTGGTAGAGGATTCTAATAATCGCTATTAGATCAAGTTTGATACTTGTATTTTAAATACATCTTCGATATCAAAACTAAATATAGTCTCATTGATCTATCACTTACTGAGAGAAGCATAAATGCGTCAAAGTTGTTTAAACACAAGATTTCTTTTTAATTCCACTTGTAACTATCAGGTTTATAGCCATGAATACTTCTTTGTACCACACATGAGAACACTCTGTTGCATACTTTAAATTTTGTGAAGCTTTATTTGTGTTGTGTGTTTCTTTAGCTGGCCATGACTGGTTCTGCATCTTTGGGCCAATCCAGTTTCTAAATTTTAATTTAATTTCTTTTGTGGAATTAAGACTTTATTCCACTTCTATGTGTCCTTTTCATTTTAATCCATTTGTGAAATACCTTTAAAATACTGAATTTTGTGTATTAAAAGAATGAGCTCTATAGAGAAAAGATGCATTTACCGCTGACATCTATGAAAAGTTGATGCAAGTGTTAAAACCTTATTAAAACTCTCATCTTGACTGAAATATGGTAATCATATCACCACACATCTCAACTCCATATATATTAGTGGGAAAAACTTTTAGAAGGACCAAACGGCACCAGGTAAAGTGTATTTATATTTATACATAAATATAACAAAAAGAATCACAGGGAGAAGAAATAGGAATTAAAAAAGAGAAAGATGGAAAGAATTGAAAACAACAGCAAGGTGGTAGATTTTGATCCAACCATATAAATAATTACATGAATTTTAAATCGTCAAAACCTATCAACTAAAAGGCAGAAACTGTCACTTTGAATAAACATGTAATATCCAATTATATATTGTGAAATTCACATTATGTTAAATATGTAGACCTATTAGAAGTAAGTGTATGGGAAAATATTGTATGTAAACACTAATCAAAAAAGGGGTGTGTTTATATTAATATGAGACAAACAGATTTCAGAACAAGTAATTGTCAAGGGTACAGAGCAGTACTACGTAAGGATAAAGATGGTTTACCAACAATTCTAAGTGTGAAAGCACTAAACAATACAGCTTTGAATAATTAAAGCATAAACGAATAGTACTCAAAATAGAAAGAGATAAATCTGTAATTAAAGTTGGAGAATTCAACATATCCTTCTCAGTAATTGATAGAACATGTGGACAGAAAGTCAATCTGAATAATCCTATTAATCAACTTTACCTAATTCACATTTTGAGAATTGCTTACTGAACAAAAGCCCAGTATACTGTTTGTTTTACAACTGTACATTGAACTTTTAACAGAAGAGGGGAAAAAACAAAATAAAATAATGCATAATCTTTTTCCAAAAAGAATGAAATTAGCAACCAATTATAAGAAAGTATCTGAAATATCCAAGTATTTATAAATTAAAAAGCACAGGGTGTATTAGATAATGTTTTGAATTGAATAAAAATTAAAATGCAAGGTACGAAAATGTTTAGGACATAGCCAATGCAGTGTTTAGAGGGAAATTTACAGCATTAAATTTAGTTTATACAATTGTATTGGTCAGGGTTCTCTAGAAAAAAGATATCAATTGGAGATAAACATGAAGGTATTAAGTATAAAGAATTGGCTCGCACACCATGGAGGATGAGAACCCCCACACACCATCCTCTGCAAAGCTGAAGACCCAGGAATGCTGGAGGTGTGATTCAGTGCAAGACCAAAAGCCTGAGAAGTCCAACAGCTCATCACGGAATCAGGAAGGAAGTGCTGATTTTTTTACCTTCTGTTTTTTTGTTCTGTTCAGACCCTCAGTGGATTGGAGCATGCCACCCACATTGGGAAGGGAAATCTACTTTCTTGAATCTCCAGCTCAGATGCTCCTCTCGTCTGGAAACACCTTTACAGACGCCCCCAGAAATAAGGTTTATCCAGATATCCTCTGATCCAAACTGACATAAAATTAAACTGTCACGATTATAAAGAAGAAAAGTCCTGAATGAATAATCTAAGCTTCTATATTGTGAAACCAGATACAGAAAATTCAAGAACAGAAGTCAATGAAATGAGAAAAGCAACAGGAAAATCAATGAAAATGAAAGCTAGTTATTCTAAAAGAGAAAAAAAGGCAAGAGATCCACATTAACATCCAGCAGGAAACATAAGCCATCACTACACTTCCTACAGGCATTCAATGATAGCATACCGTAAACCACTGAATGAAGTCCTCATTCAAAAGGAACTAATCCAACTCACCTGTTAGTTATTAAAGAAATGACATTTTAGTGAAAAACCTTTCAAAACACACTCTAGTCTCAGCTGGCTTCGCTGGTGGTTCTATCAACTACTTAAGGAGTAAATAACACCAACTCTATACAAATTCTTCCAGAAAATAAAATAGGAGGGAACGCTTTGCAATTAATTTTATGAAACCAGAATTACCCTTGACTTACCCTTTTATGAAGACCAGACAAAGATAACTATGAAGAGAGAAGGCTTCAGATAATTTCCCTCATGAATATATATACAAATCCCTTAATAAAACATTATCAGATGAAAGCCAATAACATAAACTAGATACAATGTCATAACCAAGGGGGAGTTGATTCCAGAAAGGTAAACTTTTCTTTGATATTCAAAAACCAACTGATATGTTTTGTCATATTAACAAAACAATATAAATTGATTATTACACATAGGCATATACATATTATTATTCAATAGTTGCTTTAAAAAAGCTCTTAATATAATCAACAACCATTCATATAAAATTTGTAGGGAACCAGCCCAATTTGGTAAATGTATCCACACGAAATCTATGACAAATATCACATTTAAATTGAAAACTTTCCCCTGATATTGGGGATCTCAAGGATGCCCACTGTTGCCATTTCGATTTGACATGGTAGCAGATGTTCCAGATGGTAAAATAAGGAA
>NC_043700.1:2170444-2172220 GCF_006229205.1 Suricata suricatta | reverse complement strand
CATGAAACATTTAAGTAAGACTTATAATTACAATTTTCTGCCCTTTGAGAGGTTCTATTAAGAAATGTAAAAGACAAATGCATACTTGGAGAAATTATTTTAAAAATTCACATCTAATAACATATTTATTTAATAAGTCAATACTTGAATGATCAAAATAAAAGGATCAGTTAAGAAGAAAGGGACATAATATTTGCAGACATGTTGCACCAAAAGAAAAGTAGTGAATGACAAAAGAAGTACGTGAAAAAAAACTCAACATCTCTATCTGATAAGGAAACTCAAATTAAAATTCTTTTAAAAAATGCCACATCATACCTCCTGGAAGAGCTGAGAGCAATCAGTGAATCAATAAATAGAACAAAAAGGACAGTAATAACATCAAATGCTTGCACTGGATTTGAACAACTGTACTCCCCCAATCATGCTCTCATCCATAGGGTTTACTACTGGAACACAGTGTGACAGCTTTTTACTCAATTAGCAATCCAACTCCTTGGTATTTACCCAAAGGAAACTAAAACCTCTCCACAGAGATTTTATATGCGTGTGTATAAAATTTTAGTCACACTAGTCAAATATTGAGGGGCCAACACTAAGGTCCAAACTAGTGAGTGGATAAGCAGAGTGCTGTCCAACTATGCGGGAGATCTGGTCAACCACATAAAGGAACAGATGATAGAAAGGGTTACAACATGGATTGATAGCAAGGGGGTAGGTCGACATGGAAGATGGCAGACGCGTACGGTCTATGTATAACATTTGGGGGAAAGCAACAATCTAAGCTCAGCGGTCATCAGGATAGCAGTTGCAATGGCCTGGGGATTAATTACAAGGGGCCAGGACAGAACTTCTTGGAGGGATGGAAATATCCAAATCTCCAGTGCAGTGGTAGTGATGCCTCTATATACATATATGCTAATACCCTAAAAATAGTATGTAAATTATACCTGTGAGAATCTAGGTTATAAAAGTATGAGGAGACATGCAAAATATTAAAATCATGCCTTGCTGTCCTAATCTTCCATAATTATTTTATTCTTACCAAAAATAGATGTTATGTAATTACTAAATTCTTTGGAGGGTGATAGTGTTGTGTTTTTTTGACTGCAGCAAGAAATTTTTATAATTTTGGAGTCTTCAATATTATTAAGTGAATTCTAGAGATTAGTACACTGGCTACTGACTTGAAAAGAGTCTTGGTTTTGACATGCAAAGCCCTAATCTGCAGAAGTATTACAAATATGATAGAAATATCACTTCCCTGCCTACCTACCTGAATTCTCATCTCCAGTCTACATTGGTGTACTCACATGTACTGAACCATAGTCTTATTTCTATGTTCCTAGTGATCCACAACTTGGGAACTTATTCATTAGAAATAAAAGGAAAGGGGCCCCTGGGTGGCTCAGTCAGTTGAGTCTCCAAATTCAGCTCAGGTCACGATCTCATGTTTCGTGAGTTCAAGCCCCATGTTGGGCTCTGTGCTGACAGCTCAGAACCTGGATCCTGCTTCAGATTTGGTGTCTCCCTGTCTCTCTGGTCCTCCCCTGCTCATACTTTGTCTCTCTGTTTCTCAAAAATAAATAAACATTGAAAAAAATAAAAAGAAAAGAAATAAAAGGAAAAACACACAAAAAATTAAGATCTATATCTAATTTTTGCTTGTGTTGGCTTTCAGTGTATAGGGAAGTGAAATATCATGAGCAAAGATAAATTAAACAAATGTGTCCTTAAGAAACTTATAATCTCATGAACAGATTGAGAACCCAATGC
>NC_043700.1:2164960-2170344 GCF_006229205.1 Suricata suricatta | reverse complement strand
GTGTGGAGACGCTGAGTTTACTCTGTCTTGATCTTTGTTACTGCTTAAACAGCTCAGTGCTTAAAGAAATTTATGTTTCCTGTATAAGAAAATAGGGGGGGATGCACACACCATCATCATTTTGATGAATATTCTAATAAGGAATGTGATGTGGATGTTAGCTGGCAACTGGCCCCTCCTGTGGGAGATGTCTGCTACCACAGCCTACGGGTCACGTCGGTAGCTCCCCTGCCAGCAGCCTGGGCACCCGGGCATCACACACGTCCCTTTATCGTTAGCAGGCTGGTATCAAGGCAGAAGGGTGTCATTCTCTGCCTGCTGGGAGACTTCAAGAATCTGAGAGGGACTCCTTTCTGAAGGAGGTGCCAGGGCCAGTGGTGTTCTAGTCACAGTGGTGCCTGCCAGAGAAGCGGTCATTAGTCAAACACACACCTAAGGACCCCATGATATCCTAGAGAGTGGATTATGTGCAATCTTAATATGACGCCGATCTCTCACATAAATCTCCCCGGACTCTAAACATCCTCGGATGAAACGGCCTCAGTGCAGAACATCTCAGAGACAGGCAAGGCTTGGACAGACGCAATGACATTATCTTCCTGATGCGTTTCTGGTACAAACACGGGGACATCCTCTACAACTCAAATAATCTCCTCGGAGCCCATGAGATTAATTCCTTTGCACTTTCGTTGCTCGATGATCACACAGCCTATTTTCGACTTGTCTCAAAACATCAAGGTGGTGATTTCAGAGTCAGACTGTCTGGACTTGATCCTGACTCTGCAGTTTGGCTGTTTGTGCATGTTTCTTCATCTCCGTCAGTGTCAGATAGGGAAAAATCAATGAACTATCCTAAGAAGAACAAATGAGATATCTCAGGAAAAGAATCTAGTGGTGTAGTTTTATTGGGTCGGCAAATTCTCTAAGGGCCATGTGCTTAGAATGCTTGGAGAGCTTGAAGAGTGATTTACATCAAATACAATTCAAGGTCATTCATTACCCATGGGAGGAATATAAAATGCATCTCTTACAGTAAAATGAACTAAGAAAATTAATTTTAATGGAGTATTTTTAACATTTTGCACGGACAACTCATGGGTTATAGATCTTAGAGTTAAGAAAGAAGAAAATAAATTAGCATAACTCAGGAAAGCATACCTCGGTCACTATCAGCATTTTTATAAACTAAACTTAACAATAAACCTTGGCTTCATAAGCTCCTATAAGTAATTTAAATTTCTATTCAAGATTCATGATCTTGACTTTATATAACATTATCCAGAAGGCAGACAACTTAAATATAGTTCTTAAAGTTTATAAAATGGAAATATAGTGTGTAAGGATTGCGGAAAGGCTAAGGTATGGTCTCTTTTGTTTTAAAAGGCTTAAATCCACTGCGGTATTCAGCACAACTGTGCCTGAGATCCTATCTGTAAGTAGTCACCTTTGTTCGACCAAACGGACCCTTGGGTTCTCCTGCATTTCTGGGGAAGTGCGGAATACCGATGTGATTACAGGGTTTGGGCAACCTACGGAGGGTGGGGGGAGGGTAACTTGCCTCAGTATTTATTTTTTACTTCTTATAAAGTCCATGTCCTTTTCATCACGTTCAAACACACAAATCATTTAAATCATCTGAACACACTCAAAGTAGGATCTGTGGGTTGTAAACTTCGCCCTTCGTTAAAGTAATGTAACACTTTAGCCAATTGGAATACCTGCAAACATTCTTTCTTCCATTGGATGTGAAATACAATTTTATGTGAGGCAAAATAATTAGCATAAAGCTAAGAATGCTCATCTGGGAGCCATCAGAAGGATGTCTGTCTGAGCAGACCTACATCTCGATGGCCTGGGACACCTGGCCCATGCGGGTGTGATGACTTTGGAATGTGTGACGTATATATTATATAATATTACAGCTGATTCAGGCCACCTGGGGGCTACTACTTGAACGTGTGACTATGTTTCAAGTCATGATTTCTCAGTCAGCAGGTTTGAGCCGCACGTCAGGCTCTGTGCTGACAGCTCAGAGCCTGGAGCTGCTTCAGATTCTGAGTCTTCCTCTCTCTCTCTTCTCCTCCCCCCATCACGCTCTCTGTCTCTCTCTCAGAAATAAATAAACATTAAAAAATATTTAAGTTGATGCATTGGCTTCGTTGTGTCACGGGTGTTCTGAAAATCCTTACAAAGGGACACTAGACAAAAGTCACAGTAGACACAAATGACGGTTCCAGACTTGCTTTACCAATTGCCCTCCAGCCCACCTCTGCACGGACACTGACTGCTCCAGGGTCCCTGACACTGACTAACCCTGACTGCTCTATCATAGACTGCCTGCACCCCTACCACGTCCACTTCTGACCACACTCCACAACCTCTCCAACCCGTGCCTTGCCCTCCCATCCCCGACATGCTAAGACCCCGGCAAGGTAGTGACCTCCTGTAACCTAACTGCTTATCGACATTCTACATCGGTTGTATTTCCAGAGAACGAGCATTCAGTGTGTATGTTTGTGATGTATTCAAATCAAAGATAACACTCTGATGCACATCCATATGCATACATGCATAGATGACTATATACGGTAGTTGTTTTTTATCTGCGGATTTTGTGTTGCTGATTCATCTACTCTCTACAATATAGTTGTAATTCCCAGGTCAGTTCTTGCAGTGTTGGTGTGGCCATTTGTGTACATGTGCAGGAGCCAAAAAGAGGACATACCCCATGCTCATGTTTCCAGCTGAGGTCACAAAATAGGTAAATAAAAGTGCAGCTTTGTCTTCTTTGTTTCAGCGCGTAAGCAAGGATCTTCCTTCTAGGATGTTTATTGACATGTTTTTCTCAATGTGTGCCTTTTCTTGGCAGTTTGCTTTTCAGACGATGCTCAGTGCAGGCTGAGGTCCTGTGTGGAGTGCTCCCAGGTGTGGGAAGGCTGCGATGTGCCTCGCGGAGCAGATGCACGTGAGACAGGCTTCCTTCAGGAACGAGTTGTAGTGCCGTCGACTGTGAGTGAGCATGTCAGGAAAATGTCGACCCCAGAGGTTCGCAGGAACCTAACCCTGGGTTTCCCCTAAGAGCCTTGGTTCATATTCACAAATCAGTGTTTGTGGCAACTTTATAGAACATAACATAACTTGAAAATCAACTGTACATACTATATATTCTCCTCTGTGTAGTAGATTCTTAGAGGCACATTTGCTAGATTGAAAGGTATGCACCTGTTCAAGGTCTTTGAACTACAATAAATTCATCCTCCAGAAAGATCGCAACAAGCCACAGTCCTGAGGAGAGGGGTCTTGGTCTGAGCTGCACCACATGCTTCTCAACATGACTATTGTTTCGGGTCTTGCTAATACTCTGTGTACATGTGATCTCCTGCATATGCCTTTTGCCACTTTTTTTTTTTTTACATAAATCCGGGAAACTGGAAAGAAATACTTAAATAACTTAATTCTAGTGATCAAGAAGTACTGACCTAAGAAAACTAGATTGCTAAATTCTGCTTTCATCTATTAATTATTTCCTTACATGCAAAATGTGCATTTTATCTGGACGTAAGATAACACAAGGAACCACGTTAGTACCATAAAAAGATTACGTACTGCTTAAATTTTATATCTTAAAATTCTTGCCCTACAACTCATATGCTAATTATGAAGTTCATGTGACACAGTTAAAATCCAAACCCAACTTCGAAACAGTTAATCTAGGGGCGCCTGGGTGGCTCAGTCGGTTGAGCATTCAACTTCGTCTCAGGTCATGATCTCACACTTCATGCGTTCGAGCCCCGTGTTGGGCTCTGTGCTGACAGCTCAGAGCCTGGAGCTGTTTCAGATTCTGTGTCTCTTTCTCTCTCTGCCTTTCTTCTGTTCATGCTCTGTCTCTCTCTGTCTCTCAAAAACAAATAAATGTAAATAAAATTTTAAAAAAACCAAAATAGTTAATCTAATTTAAATCAATAATTTCAAAAAGGAGTGTCTCTAGAGGGCACTAGAATACACATGCTATTTTAACTAGTATGTTCAAAAGGCTCCAAAAGTTTACAAATTGATGATGGCTAATGTCCAGTCCCTTTTAAAAGGTCATCCTCATGTTTCCAAGGTGTTAGATATATAGTAGACAGACTATTTTGTAGCAGATGTGTGGCATCCTATAGTAAATCTGTGACGTTTTCTTGGAGAAGAGTTCATGGCTTCTGCAGCAATAACTTTCTCTTTCTCCAACCTGTTAGGTACCAGGGGCCAGCAGGGGAGGGGAAGGCTCCAAATGTCTGTTGTAACGCAAAAGTAAAATACCGTCTTTTTCATCTTCTTTGAGAGAAACTGAATAGTGGCTTATAATTCCATGTATGTTTCTTGTACAAGTGAAACAAAGTGTGTGGGTACTGACTGGATATGTTCAAGGTATAGTTGGAAACAATGTTCAGACAGGATACATTCAGTGCACAGTTCCTATTTGTGTTTGCCACTGGGAGGTCGGAGGGTTTGGTCCAGGAAAGGCACATGAAATTCCACAAAGCTGCTCAGGCACTCTGTCAGAAAAAGGAATCCAGGACTTTCACAGATGAACAGGCTGGCAGCATGGACTCAATGAATGTTCTAGAAGAACAGAATAAACAGAGTAAGATATAAGATAAAAGAAACAACGGAATAAACATTCTGTGAAGTTCATTTTGGTCAATGGGTAGGAGGAGAACTGCAGAAAAAATATTTTTTTGCAAAACAGACTAAAATAAAATTATGAATGACTGAGGTTGCTAAATTTTATAGAAAGACTATTTTATTTTATTTTATTTTGCATGTTTTATGTTTATTATTTGTTTTGGTATGTTTGCAAACTTAACGTAGTAGGTTTACAAGAGATTTTTTTAATAATAGTTTATTGTCAAATTGGTTTCCATATTACACTCAGTGCTTCTCCCCACAAGTGTCCCCCTCCATGACCATCACCCCTTTCCCCCTCCCCCTTCAGTATTCAAGAGTCTCTCATGATTTGGGTCCCTCTTTCTCCCCAACTCTCTTTACCCCTTCCCTTCCTATGGTCCCCTGTTAGGTTTCTCCTGTTAGACCTATGAGTGCAAACATATGGTATCTGTCCTTCTCTGCCTGACTTGTTTCGCTTAACATGACACCCTTGAGGTCCATCCACATTGCTACAAATGGCAGGATTTCGTTCTTTCTCATTGTCATGTAATACTCCATTATGTGTGTGTGTGTATATATATATATATATACACCACATCTTCTTGATCCATTCATCAGGTGATGGACATTTAGACTTTTCCATGAGTTGGCTATTGTTGACATTGCTGCTATGAACAATGGGGTACATGTGCCCCTCTGCATCAGCACTTCTGTATCCCTTGGGTAAATCCCTAGCA
>NC_043700.1:2159991-2164860 GCF_006229205.1 Suricata suricatta | reverse complement strand
ATCCATGAGCACGGAATGGTTTTTCATTTCTTTGTCCATCAATGTGATACATCACATTAACAAAAGAAAAGATAAAAACCATATGATCCTGTCGATAGATGCAGAAAAAGCATTTGACAAAATACAGCACACTTTCTTAATAAAAACCCTCGAGAAAGTCAGAATAGAAGGAACTTACTTAAACATCATAAAAGCCATTTACAAAAAGCCCACAGCCAACGTTATCCTCAATGGGGAAAAACTGAGAGCTTTCCCCTGAGATCAGGAACAGGACAGGGGTGTCCACTCTCACCACTGCTGTTTAACATAGTGCTGGAAGTCCTAGCATCAGCAATCAGACAACAAAAGGAAACAAAAGGCATCAGAATTGGCAAAGAAGAAGTCAAACTTTCCCTTTTCACAGATGACATGATATTCTACATGGAAAACCTGATTGACTCCACCAGAAGCCTTCTGGAACTGATCCAAGAATTCAGTAAAGTTGCAGGGTACAAAATCAATATACAGAAATCGGCTGCATTCTTATACAGCAATAAAGAAGCAACAGAAAGAGAAATCAAGAAACTGATCCCGTTCACAATTGCACGAAAAACCATAAAATACCTAGGAGTAAACCTAACCAAGGATGTAAAAGACCTGTATGCTGAAAACTATAGAAGATTTATGAAGAAAATTGTAGAAAGCCTATTTTAAAATTTCTATATGAAATATGAAGCAAGATGCATGTGACATTTTCATTTGGTTGCAAAATGTAGTAGACCATTTTTTCCTGACACGAACAATATAAAGAGTTTGATTCCTCCGTGACCTTGTAGGATGGTCCCTTGGAGACAAAGCTCTGGTCCAGATGCCATTTTTCCTACAGTTGTTTTGCATGTTAGCTTATTGGCCACTAGATGTCACTACTTCACATTAACCTGTAATACATTTATAGATGTTAAATAATTTTCGGATTTATCAACCCTTTAAAATGTCACCTTCTAGAGTGAAATTTTTGACATCATTTCAAATTAAAATTATTTGGCTGTCCCTGAAGACGTTTATAGAAAGAATGAGAATAATTACTGAGGTACGGGCGCCTGGGTGGCTCCAGCGCGTAAGCTCCCACTTTGCTCAGATCATGATCTCTTGGTGTGAGTCTGAGCCCCACACCAGGCTCTCTCCTGTCAGCGTGGAGCCCTCTTGGGACCCTATGCTCCCCTCTCTCTCTCTGTCCCTTCACCACTCTCTCTCACTCTCTCTCCCTCAAAAATAAACCTTAAAAAAAATAATAATCGAGATAATTTGAACCTGAAAAACAAAAAACTCAGGAATTAAAAGAGAATTGAAGTTATTGCTATCAATGGTTTCAACTGCATAATGTATGGATATAATGGCAAGTGTTTAAGCTCAGTTTAGTAAAACACATGTGTGACTCGGCTTTCAGAGGGAGTAGGTGTTGTTTTGCACCATAAGCAATGAGCAATAACACAGGTTCAAGACGATTAGAGATGTGCATACGTGTCCTCTGACCCTCATAAATGGCAGTGAGGTGGTGCAGAGAAAGTAAACCACTAACTCAGGTCACACGGCTCATTAGTGTCGGAACAGAGACTGGGCTCCCTTCCATTTCCCATGAGCCCACGGTGTCCTGTGGTCGCTAAAACATGTAAGTAAACAAGGCCTTCTTATTTTTCCCCCTCGCCCCCAAGTGATTTTCAGATGTTAATGATCAGATAATTTGGGATGCTGGATTAAAACACCAACTCTAGAGCCAGATAGAGATTTGGATTCAGGTGTAGAGGAAGAGCCCGAAACTCTGGTGGGCTTTTTTTAAGTGAACATCCCAATTTCTTCTGATAGAGGCAGCCTAAAATAACCACTCTGAAGACAGAACTTTGGAACACTTGGAAGACAAAGTTCATTTGCATACGATGCACCCGTGGGCCCAAGGTGGCCTGCGGTGCATCCCTCCTTTTAGAACATCACAGCGTTGTCAAAATGATGTCAGACAGCAATGACCTTGAATCCGCCGCAATGTATGCACATGGAAATAATCTCAAAACGGTAGACTTTAAGCATGATAAGAAAGGGTTTTGTATGTTTGAATAGGGTTTATTGAGTTGGGTTTTATATGGAGTAAAATTCACTTATTATGGTTTTGAATCTTGATGAGTTTTGACAAGTATGAGCCGTTGGGTCACCACCAAGGCACAGCCACCCAGGGTGAGAGTCTGTCTTCTCTGTTCATCCCCAGCTCGTGCCATTGCTGACCTGAGTTCTGTCTTGTCCAAGAGACCATAAAATTTCCTTCCATTTCTTTTCTGTATAAATTTTAATATCAGCTCATCAATTTCTACAAGGTACTTAGAGAGTATCTTATTAAATATATCCTGTGTATTTCTTTTTAGATGCCAATACATATTATTTTAAATTTTAATTTTTGAATAATCATTGCAATCACATAAAAATACAATTGATTTTCCTACATTGATTTTGAACCCTGAAACTCACTTTTTAGTTCCAGTGGCTTTTAAAATAGGTTCCTCGGGGCGCCTGGGTGGCTCAGTCGGTTAAGCCTCCGACTTTGGCTCAGGTCAGATCTCAACGTTCGTGGGTTCAAGCCCCGCATCAGGCTCTGTGCTGACAGCCAGCTCAGAGCCTGGAGCCTGCTTCCAGTTCTGTGTCTCCTCCTCTCTCTGCCCCTCCCCCTCTCATGCTCTGTCTCTCTCTGTATAAAAATAAATAAAAAATTTAAAAAAAATTATTAAAAAAAAAATAGGTTCCTCTAGGAGCCCCTGGGTGACTCAGCGGGTAAGGGTCTGGTTCTTATTTCGTTCGGTTCAGGTCATGATCCCTGGCTGCTGAGATGGAGCCCTGCATCGGGCTCTGCGCTGACTGCAAGGAGCCTGTTTGGGATTCCCTTTCCCCTTCTCTGTCTGCCCTCTCTGTCTCTTACTTTATCTCCAAACAAACAAATAAGCTTAAAAAAATAAAATACGTTCCTCTAGATTTTCTGAATACATGACTTGGTTTTACTTTTTTTTTTTCAATCGATGTGCCTTTCATCTCCTATTTTCACATGACGGCACAGGAGAGGGTCTGCAGAGTACTGTGTCGGACGCAGGTGCTGGAAGGGGCGTGCTTCTCACGCTTCTGATCGATCGTAAGGAAAGCATGTTCCTAATGAGTAAACATGATCCTAATGGCAGTGACCCAGATGTATTTTATTAAGTCGAGGAAAAGAAGTCACTTACTATTGCTAATTTACATGATCAGGAATGCCTGATGGGTTTCAGTAAATGCTAATCATCATCTATTTATAGAATAACATATTATTTGTTATTAGTGTGTTAATATGAATTATGTCAGCAATTTTCTGATGCTCAGCCAATCTTGAATTCCTGATAAACACCATTTGTTCATGACATATTATCGCTGTATGTATTATTGGATTCAATTTGTTAAAATCTAGCTTAGAATTCTTATTTTTATATTTATGAGCTTCACCGGTCTGTGGTTTTCTTTTCTTGTAATGCCTATGCATGCCTTTGGTAGCAGTAAATATGCTCACATCTCCAATTTTCTAGAAGAGTTTATGTAGAATTGATATTATTTCTTCTTTAAAACTTTGGAATATTTCACCAAAGATGCCATAGGAATTCAAGGTAACTGCCAATTTTGAGGAAACATTTTTAAGTACTAATTCAATTTAATAGCTATAGGACTATTCAGTTTATCTATTATTTCTTAAATACACTTCGAAAGTCTATGCCTTTTATGATATTTCTTCATCCATCTAAGCTGTTGAATTTAACTTTTTTAAAATGTTTATTTTTTAAGGACTCTCTACACCCAATGTGGGGCTCGAACACACAACCTTGTGATGGACAGTTGCATGCTCTGGGGCACCTTGCTTGCTTAGTTGGGAGAGTATGTGACTCTTAATCTTGGGGTTTTAAGTCCGAGCCCCACGTTGGGTGTAGATACTACTTAAAAAAATAAAATCTTAGGGGCATACGGGTGGCTCAGTTGGTCAAGTGTCTGACTCTTGATGTCAGCTCGGGTCATGATCTCACAGTTCGTAGGTTCCAGTCCTGCATCGGGCTCTGTGCTGACAGTTTGGAGCCTGCTTGGAATTCTTTCTCTCCCTCTCTCTCTGACCCTCCCCCCAGCCCTCTCTCTCTCTCTCTCTTCCCTCTCTCACTTGCTCGGTCACTCTCTCTTTCAAAATAAATAAACATTAAAAAATTAGAAAACAGTAAAATAAAATCTTAAAATAAGAAAGAAAAGAATTGCATGTTGTACTGACTGAGCCAGCCAGACACTCCTAAGTTGTTGAATTAATTCACATAAATGTCCTTTCATATTTTCTTATTATTCTTTGAATATCTGTCAGTGGGTCCTCTAATGATGTCATCTCCCTAATATTCTCTCTCTCTTTTGTCTTTTGTCCTGATTCCTGTGACCAGAGTTTTATCTCTGTATTTTTTTTTCCTTCTCAAACACTCAGCTTTGGTTTCACTGATTTTCTCTCTTGTTTCCACTGTGATGATTATTTCCTTTCATTTGCTAAATCTGGGTTAATCTGTTTGCCTCCTTCTCCTCCTGTTTTAAGAAAAGGAAGTCATTACATTGAGAATATTCTCCTTTTCTAATATTGGTAGATGTAACTGTTCCTCAACCACTTTAGTGTTATGCCATGTACTTAATACATTGTGTTTACTTAGCCATATTGTCTAAATATTTTTATTTCCTTTGTGGTTTCTTTTTTGAACCATCAGTGATTTACAAATGTATCATTTCCAAGTATTTGAGAGTTTTTCAGAGATCTCCATGTTACTGATCTCTGAGTTAATTCTATTTTGGTCAAAGAACATTCTTCTGTAA
>NC_043700.1:2158714-2159891 GCF_006229205.1 Suricata suricatta | reverse complement strand
GAAGTGGAGAAAGGAAGTGTCCTCCTCCATTAATGAGACTTCCGGGAGAGACACCAACCCCTCTGGTATGTCCCCTTGACTGGAAATTGGTTCCGTGGGCTGACATACAAGGAGGGCTTCACATGTCGTCTTCATTATGAACTCTGCAAATAGCGGGAAGTCCTCTTTCTCTGCAAGGAGGGGAGAGTGGGTACCAGTGGACATCTAGCATCATCTGATATAGTCCTCACACTTTGGTCACCGCCCTGGTCCTTGTGAACAAATAGTTGGGGTTCTGCCCCCTAAAGGAACACCTGTGCCCTCAAAGAAGGAACCCTGAAAGTCTCATAGGTCATTACATACAGATCACTACGGATCACGGGGGTCTCGGTGACACTGTCCTCTGACCTCCTCCCCTCTGGCTGTGGCTATTAACGATCTAAAAATCAGAATCTCAGACACCCATTTCGTGAGCCCCAGCCACACGTGGGGTCTGCAGTGGCCACTTCTCAGTGTGGACATGAAGCTACACGAGGCTGAGCCACCACCACCTTGGATGCGTGTTCATGTTCAGGCACTGCCTGCCCAATGCCTGCAGGGGCCCCAGGAAGAGAGCAGTGTGGCTGCTGCGGCAGCTCTCATGACCCCCTCCCCCACCCCCCACAGGCACGTGCTCCCGGCACCCACCCTCAGCCTCCCTTCCCCCTGACACATGGAGGCACCTGCTCTGGGCCTCCGCCCCACGTCATCTGCAGTCCCGACCCCAAGGGACACCCAGGAGGACAGCCACCACGCAGTGGAGGACTAGGTTGGACCCGCAGCCCCCTGGGGGTAAGGCCTTCACTCCCTGGCGACCATGCGCCTCTCCCACCTGCTGCAAGGACCTCGTCCTTACGGGTGGGAGGGAAGGCACCATTCGGAGGGTCACAGGCCTTTCCTGGGCACAGTCCTGGGGGGCTAACCCCCGCAGAGCTGCCAGCATCCCGCCCTGCTGGGGGTGCCCCCTGCCCTGGTCCCCTGGCCCCTGACCTCGCTGCCCTGCCTCGGGGCAGTGACCTAGGTGTGACTCTGGTGCTGGGGACACCCCCGCCATGGTGCCCTGGCCCCTGACCTTGTCCCCCTGCCCCAGCTCAGGCACGCTGGGGACACGGTGGCACAGAGCTGGGTCTGCAAGGCCGCTGGAGGGGCCAGAGGGGGA
>NC_043700.1:2157543-2158614 GCF_006229205.1 Suricata suricatta | reverse complement strand
GGATAGAGCGGTTAAAGTGTGGCAAAGCTCAGATTTTAGAGAGATGCAGCTGCTCTTGAATAAATGCTCCTCAGAGGAATATAAGCCTTCATTCGCTGGTTTTGTCAAGTTTTGCCAGTATTCTCAGTTCTTTTCTGAAAGAGAAAATGCTCATAGGCCCTTTCTCAGCCATTCCCACTGACATCTTTTAACAAGTAAAATGTGCATATCCGTGTTCACACATTAGCTTTCAAAATCAGTAGTTTCAGATACCAAAAAAAAATCACTTACCATAGGTACATAAATTTGAACACAAATACAAGGAACATGAAAAGAAAAGACAGGGTTACTCCTCATAAGGCATAACCATTAGCCCCTTCCTTCATGACACTCTTATTTCAGAAACTAACTACAGTCCAGCAGCATAGTTATCCAGCTCATGTTTCTGGGAAACACCTCTCAGCTATGAGTCGGATTCCACATTGGAATATTTCAAGATTGCTCTCTACCCACCAAGGAAGTCATAAGTAAATGCAGATACCACACGCTAGTTGAGACATTGTATTTTAAATCTAAAATGATAGCATCTTCTACTTAACCTGAACATCTTACTTTCCCCAAGAACTCGCCTATTGTGTTGTTCCATATACCTTTCTGAGAGCACTTACTTTCTATAAAGGGAAGACGATTTCACTTCCAATTTCACGGTCACATTACTGCTTCAAGTTACTTCCCAACAATGGCAATATTTGGACAATAGAGGCATCACTTTGAGACACTTGAACCTGATCCTACACTACTGAATTTTGTTAGTTCCCCTATTACATTCACCTTATTTTCTAAATTCCTCTGCATCTACATTCTAAAATAATTCTCTTATGATGTGCTGACATAGTTTGAGATTTTATATTGTGTTCAATTTAAATAGTTCATATTCCCTGGAACCACTTTTAGCTGTATGGCACTCATTGTCCTTCTTATCAGCAAGCTGCAGACTTGGTCCCGATGTTCCTGTTGAAAATTATATTCTCTGGCTGAGAAATATTCTATCTCCTTTAGAAATTTAGAAGATACCTGTGAGGCTTAGGGCTT
>NC_043700.1:2154679-2157443 GCF_006229205.1 Suricata suricatta | reverse complement strand
AAAGAAGACTAAAGATGGAGGGGTTGGTGTACCTTTTCCAAGACATTAAATGGCACAGTAATGGAGGCTGTGGTGTTCTCGGAGGGTTAGGTACACGGATGGTGGGACAGAAACAGACCCACACAACCATGTACAACTATTTTTTGACAAACGTGTAAAAACATTTTGAGGAAGGAAACAGCGTTCTCGATGACAGTGTTGAACAGTGGACTGAAGACCTGTAACCAGAAGCAGGAGCAAGGGGCGGAGGAAACTGGCTGGAATCCAGGGAGAGGCAGGGGTTTGATACGCGATTAAAACCACCGTCTGTAACAGACACCATCAATGGTTATACTTCATCAAAATTAAACATTTTTACTCTTCAAAAGACTGTTGATAACCTAACAAGACATGCTGCAGAGCTGGAGGAAGTGCCTGCACCACATGTTTGGGAAGGATTAGTATCTAACTACATGAAGAATCTCAAAACTCAACAGTGAAACAAATTCCAAGTAGAAAATCAGTAAGAGACACGAAGAGACATTTTACCAAAAAGGATATACGGAAGCAAACAGGCACACAGAAATCTGTCCAACATCCACCGCTCGGGAACTACGGACTAAAGCCGTCACGGGCAGTCCCGACACACCAGTCACAGTGGCAGAAATGACAAACGGTGGCCACACCAGAGCTGAGTATGCAGAGAGGCAGAGAGGCCGGTTCACAGAAATACCGTTTTTCAAAAATGACAAAGCTGCTCTGGAATATCGTTTGGTGATTTTTATAAAACAAATCATGCTATTGCTGGACCACCCAGGGGGTCTACCTAGAATTTTTTTCCTCAAAGAAATGAAGACTCTCGTGCACACAAAACTCTGCCCAGATATTTATGGAGCTTTGCTCCCAAAGGCAAAAGCTGGAAACAATCCGGTTGTCTTTCAATGACAAACAGTTAAGTAGACCTTGAACTTTGATCCATGGAGTCCTTCTTAGTGAGATACAGTCACAAACGACTGAGCATGCAGCAGCATGGATGGATCTTCAGAGAATTGCTCTGGGGAAAAAAAGCGCCAATCCCAACCGGTCACAGGTCTCCTGACCCCCATTAGGATTCATAATGACAAGGTTGTGGAAAACGGAGATAAGATTCCGAGGCTGCCAGGGGTGAAGGGCGGGCAGGGGAGGAGGAGACGTAGCTGGTGGTAGTGCTCTGCCTTGAGCATGGCAGTAGAGACAGCCTCATTGTGACATCACGCAGTGGATTTGCAAGGTGTTCCTGGGGGGAAATGGCTAAAGAACACATAGAATCTCCATGTATTAAAACTGTGTGTGATTCTGTAATCATCTCAAAATAGAAAGCTTAATTTATAAAAAAAGGACTGTAAATCTATTCTCTAATAGCAACTTAATTCTCTAATAGCAACTTAACCTCCCACTAAGAGGACGATGGAGGTCTTTATCCACACTGGGTACTGCCAATCACGCCTTATGTTTGCCAACCATCAGTATCTGTTATTACATATTTATATTTCTCCTTCATTTGCTTTTTCTTGCTTTTGCCCCTTATTTGAAAAAATTTAATGTATAACATACTTATGCATCTGATCTTTATTTTATATAATAGATTTCTAAAATATTTTTCATGGTAAGATTTGATTTAAAAAAATTTTTTAAGTCTTATTTATTTTTGAGACAGAGAGTGCAAGCAGGCGAGGGGCAGAGAGAGAGGCAGACACAGAATCCGGAGCAGGCTCCAGGCTCCAAGCTGTCAGCACAGAGACGGATGCGGGGCTTGAACTCAAGAACCGTGGGATCATGACCTGAGCTGAAGTCAGATGCTTAACCAACTGAACCACCCAGGTGTCCCAGTAGGATTTGATTTTTAAATCAAAACTTTTCTGCTTGAAATTGTATCTAAAACTCTGGGTGTGTGTGGATACACGGTTACTGGCTCGAAGGCATGCTTGGCAACAACTCCGTCAGGAGCATTAACAATCTCAGTTTAAAACATGTCAGGGGCGCCTGGGGGGCTCAGTTTGAGCATTTGGCTTTGGCTCAGGTCACGATCCCAGTGCTCATGAGATGGAGCCCCGTGTCCGGCCTGGAATGCTGCTTGGAATTCTCTCCCTCTCCTCTCTTCCTGCCCCTCCCCTTCTCATGCTTTCTCTCTCTCTGTCCCTTCCCCACTAGTGTCTTCTCTCTCTCTCTCAAAAATAAATAAACTTAAAAAACCTAAATAATTGCATTTTATTGCAGTAGTATTATGGCCTTTTCAACAAAAATGTCTGTCATTGGGAAAGCCAACATAGCCCTTTACTGATCAATCATATGGTTTAAAAAAATACATCTTTTATTTAAACTCTTTGTCTTAATGTCCATAAAGAAGAACTGAAAATAAGAACAGTATCTGTTCCTTACGTTTGTGAGAAAAAATAAACGAGAAAAGGCTTCCAAAATACTTAGGATCATGCTTCGCACTCACAAGGACTTCAGTAAACATCTGTTGCTATTGATCAAAACCTAACAAACAGAACAAGGGATTCTTTCCTCGCCTAAGGATCTGTTATATGCATCGTGTGAAGTTTTATTACCGTGAAAGTCACTTTTCTTTCACGTCCTCTGTGAAAGGCCGTGTTCTTCAACCCCCCTCGCACCCCGAGGGGACCGCTGTCACAGCAGTCTTTCCAACAGCCCTCTGTCCGTCCTCTTTCCTGGCTCCTCACCCCGAACAGCTCCCTCACTTCCTTCCCTGGCTCTGAACTTCAGGGGCTGATTGCCTGTGCCT
>NC_043700.1:2148151-2154579 GCF_006229205.1 Suricata suricatta | reverse complement strand
GGCCACCAGACCTGGCACGTTCTAGGTTCAGAGATATTCGTGATGAGAAAAGACACCAGCCCCACTGTGCGCTCCTGGGATTCTGGAGCAAGCCAGGCGTCTTCCGTGAAGAACTGTGTGTCTTTTGTGAAACAATTCCCAACATGCACCAGGTCCTGGTAGGAACAGAGCACCTGTCGTGGGGGTGACAAGTGGCCATGAAGTCACGATCGCCCAGACACAACCTGCTGCAGGACGGATGGAGCCACATCACAGGACACCGCACGTGTCAACAAGGAGAAGCAGCCCCGCGTCATCCGCCCCTGATGGCGCCCCTCCGGCCTGTCGCACACACTGCGGGGCCGGTCCTTGTGACGAACCGGCACAGGCGGAGGAAGCCTGAACTGGCTTCGTGGACAGGCAGCTCCGTCTGCGGATGTGACTCCGAAATGAATGTCGGTTCAGAAACGAGGGACAGCCTGGCACCTGGGGGGCATCAAAGAGGCGTGGCAGGGAGCCCTTGCTGTCAGCAGTGTGCCCGGCGCATGCGCACATGTGCAAACAGTAGTCTGAGGACGGGGTGTGATTAGCGTGGAGTGGCTTGGCTGGCGCGTCAGGAGACACGAAGTCCCGGGCAGGTGAGGGGACAGACGCCCGGGGCAGACCCGGCGGGTAGAGATCTCTGCGCTGCGTGGTATCTGCCGCAGAGCGTGCCCACCCTGGAAGCACCGGACAAGGTGCACGGGATTACTGAGCTGACCACACGCAGCCTCCGTCACCGGCCACCAGCGCTAGCCTGAGGGTCACGCGCGTGGGGTCACGTAGCCACTGCAACTGCATGGGGTGCCATGTCCAGCAGGAGGCACACGATTCGCTGTTCTGTCTCCGACAGGCAGGTGACAGGAGTCTGGGCCAACGTGCGTTGTTTGCGGGGGAGGGACTCTTTTACTGGCACCCCAGTGACCCGCTTAGGGAGTCCCACCTCCTGTCCCTGAAACTCTGGGAGTTGCACATTTGGGGGTCCTCACTCCCAAAGACAGAACGCTTCCTGCAGAGGCCCCTGCGGAGAAACCTCATCTCAGATTCTGTGAGGCCGCGGGCACCAAGAGCCCTATTCCAGCAGGAGTCATGATGAGGTCACAGGAAGATGAAAGGGTGATGTCACAGACAGGCAGGGGACCCACGGGGACGCGCCTTGGCACTTGATGTCCAGCGTCTGATGGTGGACGAACACTTAGCAGCCTCCGTCTCCGCAGCTCACAGCTCTGAGGAACGAGAGTCTGGGTCGGGCTTACAAGCCAACAGCAAGGTGCTGGTGGACGGTCGGGACCCTCCCGGGACGGCCCAGGCGGGAGGCGAGGACTACAGGCCGCGGCCGCCAAGCCAGCCTCACCGCCGGGGCTGCTGTGTGCTCCCCGGAGCCCCTCCCCTGCGTTCCTCCCGGGAAGAGACTTTCCCTGGAATCTCATGGGGGGGGGGTTCGGTCAGAGCAGGAAGGACTTTGGTCCAGGGGCACAAAGTCTGCTGTCTGTGCCCCCACACCCCAGGGATAACGGATTTACTCCCTGGTACTGGCAGAGCTTTCTAACAACACCCTTTCGGCCATCCCCCCGGGTGAGAATAAACACCTGTCCCCGGACGCGGTCCTGCCTGAAGCTCAGGTTCCGAACCTGAGTGGCCAGCGGGGACCTGGGGACCCTGGCTGAGCTGACCTAGCCTGGGCCACCACGGAAGGGGCGTGTGCACAGACCCCTCGGCCAGTCAGCCTGCACGCGCCCTGACCTCCCCAGCCCACCCCCCACCTGCTCTGCCTTCCTGCTTATCCGTCCAAACTCAGACTGATAAATATCTGTCCAATAGCCTCTATCTCAGAGGCCAGGATGTCAGCCTCTAATTTATTTTTTAACATGTGGGTTTTTCCCCTAAAATAGATCAGTTCCAAAATAATATAGGGAGACTTCCATAGGAAAAGAAAAGAAATAGTTTAATATTTTTTCTCGTTCCACACTGTAGCCTATTTCAATCCATTCTGTTTCTGCTAGGGTCACGCAAGATTTTTACCACGGTGGGGTCCCGAGTTTATCAGTATTAAAAGGGATAAAACAGTATTCTTCCTTGCTGTTACTTCCTTCCTAATGTGAAAGCATCATTGGAATGGGGGCCAGATAGTTTTCACTCCAACACAAATACATGCTGAGGGCCTCCTGGGTGGCTCAGTCGGTTGAGTGTCCGACTTCAGCTCAGGTCATGATCTCACGTTTGTGGGTTCGAGCCCCGCGTCGGGCTCTGTGCTGACGGCTAGCTCAGAGCCTGGAGCCTGCTTCAGAGTCTGTGTCTCCCTCTCTCTCTGCCCCTGCCCGCTCATGCTCTGTCTCTCTCTGTCTCAAAAATAAATAAAACATGAAAAAAATTTTTTTCAAATACATGCTGAGCCACTCTCCCAAAAAGTCATTAGAAAACTATAGGTCCAAGCAGTAACACATTCAGCAGTTTCTGAGGATGATTAATGATAAAACAGTGAAAAGCAGATGCTCTGTAATGTATGTTCACAAATAAATCTGAACGTATGAGTAGACTTTGAGTCCTTCTGTGAAGAGCCGTCTTAAAAAGGCTGTGTTCCCATCAGATCTTGGATTCTTTTGTGTTAAGAGACCCGGTTACTGATCATCAGATGGGCATGGCTATCGCACCTTTGCACCTCAATAAAATTGGCCATTTAAATGGAAATGTATCAATGGAGACCATTTATACAGCTTTTTATTTCTATAAATTTTTCAGATAATATATCTCATTCACAACACCACATCTCCAAAACCTTCTGTTAAAATTAGAAGTAGAATAGTGAGTCCGTTAATGATGAGCTTTGTCTCATAAGGGCTATCAGGGTAAGTAAAATAATGGGAGGCCTGGAAGACGAACAGGCTTGATGAAATCTCCTTTATAACCCTGGAGCTACGGCCTTGCAACATTTTGACAAAAAGTAATTACTTCCTTTATTTTGCCCGAGGGCTAGATTTTTAACAACAACAAAAACAAAAAATAAAAATTACAGAATGCATGTTGAGTTAAATGTGTAAATGGATGGGAAGGCATTATTACGAAACATCACATAAGCTCAAACCGAGATTAATTGCTTACTTATATGCTAAAATGAAGAATAAAGAGAAGTGTTTTCCTCCATTCTAAATTGCTACTTTAAATTATACCAAACACGCCGGAACATTATGTTGTTTTAAGAATTATGAATAATTCAGTTTGACTCACAATGATTAAAGATCTGAAATGAAAAAGAGAGAAGTTATTTTTACTGATAAGTAGATTTTTATTGCAGCAAATGTTATTGTCTGAAATAAAACGGTGCCCCATGCGTGGGATTTCTAGTTCAGGAGCTGATGAAAAAATTCTAACTTCTGATTGCAGACCGGGTTTGTTTAGGGATCTGGCTCAGGAGTTTATGAAAAATTCTCACTTCTGATCGCAACGAGGGTTTGTTCGGGAATCTGCCACACACGTGTGGTCCCAGCGGTCAGTAGCTTTACTCAGATAGAGCGAGAGGCACCCAGAAGTGTGGGGAGAAGAGACGTGTTTCACTCTGCTTGCTTTAGTCGACTCCGAGGGCACAAACAAGTGACCAGGAGTCACACCTATAGAACGCTCAGCTGTACTGGGACCCCAATGGGACACACGGATAATTTCATCCACTAATAGTTTGAGACCTTGGATTTCAGAAGAAAGACGCTGTGGGCCCAGATAAGGTCTTCTGGAAACTGAGTGGAGACAGAGAGAAAAGTTCTGATGAATGACCCTTGGGATATGTCACCACCTTGAAACTGAGAAGGTCAGTTGGATCCATGAAAACGCGCTGAAGAACAACGCAGGCAGGAAGGAGAAATCAGGCGTGGATGCATTTTCCAGGAAGCTACGTTTGGGCAGAGCATGAGGAAGGGGGCCTTTGGAGGTGGTCACATGCTGACATAATATTGACAAAAGTCCAGCAGGGGAAAGAAGAGCCAACCTTTGCAACCGAATGACACGATTCCTGGAGATCACTGGCTATAAATATCTGCCTGGTGGGGGTGGGGATGAAAGTGCCATTGGAGAAGCACCAGGAGAAAATGGAAGGTGAACACACAGGCACTGGGGTGACTCTTGAAGGTTTTTGTAGAATATGGATGTTTGGAGACAGATCAGTCAGTTGTAGAGCGAAGGGTGCTGGTAGACAGAGGAAAACTAAAGATGAGAAAAGAGAAGTTTCTGGAACAATCTAGAGGAGGCGAAAGAGCATAGAACCCTGTGGGAAAAAAATAACGGAGGGAAAAGTAGCAACAGTTGATCACAACGAGGGGGAAGACTGTGCATGTAGACTAGAAGATTTCATTTAGATGAAAACTCAAGAAAGCATCCTTTTCTCATCAACTCAGAAGCCAAGTCAACTTGTGAGAGTGAAGAGGAGGAAATGGAGTGAAATGCCTTCATTTGAAACAACGTAGGAATTAATATGAGGATCAGGGTCAGTTGATGGGGAAAAGTAATGTGATCGCCAGGCGGCGCGAGGAGCCCGAGTGAGGCAGGCGGTTTTCTGGGTGTTCTTGGCGTGCATCCTCAGTCCACGCACTCAGAAACACGTGCGAGTGTGGCTTCTGCGGCCAAGTGTGCCTTCTGCTCACGTGGACCTTCAGGATAGAGAAAGGGGTTAAGGAGGGTCTCCTTACATATTACACACGTTTATACACATGCATGTCACAGTATTTTGTATAAAGGAGTTAGTTCTATGCATCCTATTTGAAATCTGCCTTGTAGTGACTCAGAAATAAATCCTGACTCTCTCTCCACATGATGTATAGAAATAGTTGCCGCGTCACTAAACACAGCTGCCTTGTATTCTGCTGTGTGTATGTAGCCAATTTCCTGCTACCCGTACCTCTTTATTTCCAACTTTTCCCATTATTAAAATTATAAAATATTTGTAAGTATTTTGTGTATATATCAGATTTTTCTTCTCACATTAGGTTTCAGGATATAGAGTTATTGGGTCAAAGTGTTTGGATGCGTTTGTTTGTAAATAAGTGCTCTCTAAACTTAAAACAAAAGCCCCAGCAGAAGCCTGGGCTCTCTCGCCTAAAGCAAATGACATGAGCATCTTAGAAAAGAGGACAACTGCACAGCAACGGCCGCCCTCCAGCCAGACGCCAGGGAAATAAATCTGTCTTCCTGCACCCACACCAGCGAGGACCACACGGGCTGTTGAGTCTGCAGCGGGGAAGCCCCGCGCTCCCCGTGGACCCGTGCCACAGAATGCCAGTGGAGGGGGGCTCCAGCCTGGGCAGCCTGAGGGGGACACGCAGCCCTCCCGGCAGTAACAAGAAGGTACACCCTTCTCACTGAAACGGCTCCGTGGGACTCGGTATTTTCGTCGCTGCCAGCAGTGACACCTGCCCTGCAGCGTCCGGGTCCGTGGGGACCGCCTGGACGGCTGAGGTTCCCAAGCGCACCCAGCAGCCATGAGGGTCACTTGCTGGCTGTCGCTGGGGGAGCCAGGGGGAGCCTCCAGGGTCCCATCTCCCCTGGCCCGTCAGGAGCCGGTGTCCTCGACTGGGCTGCAGAGCAGGGTGGGGGCGGCCACTAACACAGAAGATTCTGACGGGGTCCAGAACCTCCTCACAACAGTTTTCAATGTCCAAGATGCAACTAGACATCTTTATACTAAAACACACAAAGAGCTTAATCTGAATAATTAAAAATGATAATTAATAGATGAGGCACCACGATGAGAGGGCTGTTGGCACTAATGAAGATTCCAAGGCCATCACGAAGCAATGCTGTTACGGACACACTCGAAACAAGTGAGAAATAGGACCGCAGCAAAGAAACAGAAAGTCCCAGTAAATAAATGTGAAAATGAACCAACTGGAAAATTTAGAGGTGGAAAATAGAGAAATCAGAGTAAAAAGCTTGGTGGATGAGCTCTGCATTAGAACTGGAGGACAGAGAAAAGAATCAGTGAGCCGGAGCATAGAACAATAGAAACCACCTAAATTGAACATCAGAGAGAAAACAGACTTTAAAGAGAAACCAACATAAAACAAAACAAAAAAAGAAACAAACAAAACCCCCCAAAATGAATAGGACAGAGCCTCAGGACTATGTGAGTCTATTTAAAAGATCTAATATTTGTGTCACGGTAGTTCTGGAAGGACAGGAGATAGAGGGCAGGACTTGAAACAACAATGGCTAAAAACTTCTCAATTTTGACAAGATACATAAATGTACAGATTCAAGAGCTGCATGAGCCCCACGCAGGATAAATCCATACCAAGATATCATTAGTCAATTTCTGAAAACTAAAGAAAAATTAAAAATCTTGAAAGCAATCACAGAAAAATCATGTCTTTCCTGTAGGAGAAAATCCATTCAAACGACAATAGATTTCTGATCAGAGCCAAAAAGTT
>NC_043700.1:2146726-2148051 GCF_006229205.1 Suricata suricatta | reverse complement strand
CTCGTGATGCAAGGCAGACATTTTAGTCACAGAGCGGGGAGGGAAGAAGACCCAGCAGAGACCGTGAACGCCGGTGAACACGTCTGGTCCCGGGTGTGTGGCTGGGATCCGGGCACCACACTGGTCTCGCCCCGGGACCCAGGCTTCCTGAGAGTGGGGCAGGCTGATCACGTTTCCTGCGTGGCAGCTCAGGCCCCCCCAAAGCCAGGGTCCCGCCGGCCACGGAAAAGCCACGCTGTACCCGGATTCAAGGAGAGAGAGAGAGAAGGGCAGCGTGTGACGTCAGCGTCCTCAGCGACCTGCCGGGTCTGTTTCCTGCGGCGGCTCTGGGGCTCCCTGCCTCACTGCCATCTCCATTAACTCAGGCCACCCGTGCCGACAGCCTTGGTCCCTCGCCTGTGCCAACACCGGTCACTTCCCCTCCTTGAAGGTGGCGTTTCCTTCACCAGCTGACTCACAGAGGCTCCGCTTCAATGCCTTGCCCAAGGCGCGAACGTTCCCGATCAGCACCAAGTCCCTTGGCCTTCATTTCCCCACGCTGGTGTTGCCTCCTGTCACTCTATTCCACGTGTGCCTGGAATTTACTAGACTTGGAGACAGGACATCACAGCGCATTTACGTGGTTGTTGTCTATCTCCCTCACCATGTGAGAAGCCTCTTAAGTGCAAAAACTGTGTTCTTCTCCGCTGTAGCCTAACCCACCCCTGCACATAGTGGGTTCTCAACAAATACTGGATTCTTCCTGAATCGTATTCTCTCGCTGCACGCTGAATTTCTAGAATTGTGTAAACCCCCACTTGGCATATGACCCATTCACTGATGTGCTCGTAGTCACACATATGTGCGTGTGCACATGCGTGAGTACACACACCGTTTATACCAACTTCACCTAGTCAGCTCCGTGTAGACGGGTTTTTAAGTGTTTTATTACTTTTTAATGTTTTATTTATTTTTGAGACAGAGAGCACAAGTCGGGGAGGGGCAGAGAGAGAGAGAGGGAGACACAGAATCAGAAGTGGGTTCCAGGCTCTGAGCTGTCAGCACAGAGCTCGATGCAGGGCTCCAACCCATGACCCGCAAGATCATGACCTGAGCCAAAGTCGGAAGAGACAACCCCCAGATACAAATGACACATCACTTTTCAAACAATGGACAACAGGTGCCTTGGTCTCTGAAAGAGGAGACACAAGGGACAGGAGCCTGCAGGTCACCAGGCTTTCTGCTGTGGGCACATCTGGGCTGCGCAGGGGAGGCACACGGCGATGTGAGCAAAGTGAGCTACCTGAAGTGAGTAGGAGTGCCGAGTCTGGAGCGGAGAAAGCTGC
>NC_043700.1:2143894-2146626 GCF_006229205.1 Suricata suricatta | reverse complement strand
AAAGAAGACTAAAGATGGAGGGGTTGGTGTACCTTTTCCAAGACATTAAATGGCACAGTAATGGAGGCTGTGGTGTTCTCGGAGGGTTAGGTACACGGATGGTGGGACAGAAACAGACCCACACAAGCATGTACAACTATTTTTTGACAAACGTGTAAAAACATTTTGACGAAGGAAACAGCGTTCTCGATGACAGTGTTGAACAGTGGACTGAAGACCTGTAACCAGAAGCAGGAGCAAGGGGCGGAGGAAACTGGCTGGAATCCAGGGAGAGGCAGGGGTTTGATACGCGATTAAAACCACCGTCTGTAACAGACACCATCAATGGTTATACTTCATCAAAATTAAACATTTTTACTCTTCAAAAGACTGTTGATAACCTAACAAGACATGCTGCAGAGCTGGAGGAAGTGCCTGCACCACATGTTTGGAAAGGATTAGTATCTAACTACATGAAGAATCTCAAAACTCACCAGTGAAACAAATTCCAAGTAGAAAATCAGTAAGAGACACGAAGAGACATTTTACCAAAAAGGATATACGGAAGCAAACAGGCACACAGAAATCTGTCCAACATCCACCGCTCGGGAACCACAGACTAAAGCCATCACGGGCAGTCCCGACACACCAGTCACAGTGGCAGAAATGACAAACGGTGGTCACACCAGAGCTGAGTATGCAGAGAGGCCGGTTCACAGAAATACCGTTTTTCAAAAATGACAAAGCTGCTCTGGAATATCGTTTGGTGATTTTTATAAAACAAATCATGCTATTGCTGGACCACCCAGGGGGTCTACCTAGAATTTTTTTCCTCAAAGAAATGAAGACTCTCGTGCACACAAAACTCTGCCCAGATATTTATGGAGCTTTGCTCCCAAAGGCAAAAGCTGGAAACAATCCGGTTGTCTTTCAATGACAAACAGTTAAGTAGACCTTGAACTTTGATCCATGGAGTCCTTCTTAGCGAGATACAGTCACAAACGACTGAGCATGCAGCAGCATGGATGGATCTTCAGAGAATTGCTCTGGGGAAAAAAAAAAGCCAATCCCAACCGGTCACAGGTCTCCTGACCCCCATTAGGATTCATAATGACAAGGTTGTGGAAAACGGAGATAAGATTCCGAGGCTGCCAGGGGTGAAGGGCGGGCAGGGGAGGAGGAGACGTAGCTGGTGGTAGTGCTCTGCCTTGAGCATGGCAGTAGAGACAGCCTCATTGTGACATCACGCAGTGGATTTGCAAGGTGTTCCTGCGGGGAAATGGCTAAAGAACACATAGAATTTCCATGTATTAAAACTGTGTGTGATTCTGTAATCATCTCAAAATAGAAAGCTTAACTCAAAAAAAAAAAAAATCTGTTTTCTAATAGCAACTTAACCTCCCACTAAGAGGACAATGGAGGTCTTTATCCACACTGGGTACTGCCAATCACACCTTACATTTACCAACCATCAGTATCTGTTATTACATATTTATATTTCTCCTTCGTTTGCTTTTTCTTGCTTTTGCCCCTTATTTGAAAAAATTTAATGTATAACATACTTATGCATCTGATCTTTATTTTATATAATAGATTTCTAAAATATTTTTCATGGTAGGATTTGATTTTAAAAAATTTTTTAAGTCTTATTTATTTTTGAGACAGAGAGTGCAAGCAGACGAGGGGCAGAGAGAGAGGCAGACACAGAATCCGGAGCAGGCTCCAGGCTCCAAGCTGTCAGCACAGAGACGGATGCGGGGCTTGAACTCAAGAACCGTGGGATCATGACCTGAGCTGAAGTCAGATGCTTAACCAACTGAGCCCCCCAGGTGCCCCAGTAGGATTTGATTTTTAAATCAAAACTTTTCTGCTTGAAATTGTATCTAAAACTCTGTGTATGGATACACGGTTACTGGCTCGAAGGCATGCTTGGCAACAACTCTGTCAGGAGCATTAACAATCTCAGTTTAAAACATGTCAGGGGCGCCTGGGGGGCTCAGTTGGTTGAGCATTTGGCTTTGGCTCAGGTCACGATCCCAGTGATCATGAGATGGAGCCCCGTGTCCGGCCTGGAATGCTGCTTGGAATTCTCTCCCTCTCCTCTCTTCCTGCCCCTCCCCTTCTCATGCTTTCTCTCTCTCTGTCCCTTCCCCACTAGTGTCTTCTCTCTCTCTCTCAAAAATAAATAAACTTAAAAAACCTAAATAATTGCATTTTATTGCAGTAGTATTATGGCCTTTTCAACAAAAATGTCTGTCATTGGGAAAGCCAACATAGCCCTTTACTGATCAATCATATGGTTTAAAAAAATACATCTTTTATTTAAACTCTTTGTCTTAATGTCCATAAAGAAGAACTGAAAATAAGAACAGTATCTGTTCCTTACGTTTGTGAGAAAAAATAAACGAGAAAAGGCTTCCAAAATACTTAGGATCATGCTTCGCACTCACAAGGACTTCAGTAAACATCTGTTGCTATTGATCAAAACCTAACAAACGGAACAAGGGATTCTCTCCTCGCCTAAGGATCTGTTACATGCATCGTGTGAAGTATTATGACCGTGAAAGTCACTTTTCTTTCACGTCCTCTGTGAAAGGCCGTGTTCTTCAGCCCCCCTCGCACCCCGAGGGGACCGCTGTCACAGCAGTCTTTCCAACAGCCCTCTGTCCGTCCTCTTTCCTGGCTCCTCACCCCGAACAGCTCCCTCACTTCCTTCCCTGGCTCTGAACTTCAGGGGCTGATTGCCTGTGCCT
>NC_043700.1:2134658-2143794 GCF_006229205.1 Suricata suricatta | reverse complement strand
GACTCCCTTCCATTTCGCTGCCTGGAAATCAGACCCCCTCTACTTAGCCGCTCCCTAAGCCAGGTCCTCCCCAGCTGTCTGTCACGAGGCCTCCGCTTTAGTCTCCTCTCTGCGTCCTGGAGACCCGCTGACCGGCCACAGGGCTCTTCCTTGGAGGGCTGTTATTTCCTGCTATCCCCTCACTGAGTCCTGTTCCCTCTACATCAGGTGCTGGCTTCTGGCCATCGCGGCTGGTAAGTGACGGCACCGTGCTCACTGACAGTCTCCTGTCCATCATTAGCCTTCTGTGTTCTGCCCGGTTTCCGTGCTCCGTGTGCTAAGCAGGATGTATTTCTATGTGCTGAATAACCTCTATGAAAATACATATTTAAATAACCTCAAAGCATCTTCCTGAACTCATAGCTCTCTTTTAAAATACTTGTTTATTTTTATCTTGTCTCCCATTCCTAATTAATGCCCCAATGATATTTACTTCTCTGTATCTATAGAATTGTTCCTAGTTAAGATTTTGTTTTTTAAAAAAATTTTTTATGTCTTTTGTTTATTTTTGAGAGACAAAGAGATACAGTGAGAGCAGGGGAAGGTCAGAGAGAGAGGGAGACATAGAATCTGAAGCAGGCTCCAGGCTCCGAGCTAGCAGTCAGCACAGAGCCTGACTCGGGGCTCGAACCCATGAACTGTGAGATCATGACCTGAGCCGAAGCCGGACGCTTAACCGACTGAGCCACCTCGGTGCCCAAAGATTTTCTAAATAAAGAGTTTTCATTTTCTCATCCCTATTCAGTGAACTATAAATTTAGTGATTTCATATACATAATCTCTCCATATTTCCCTTCTAATTGTCTTTTCTTTTTCTCTTTTCTTCTTTCCTTTTCATTTTTTGGCAATTTTATAACTTATATTAGCTAATGATTTAAAATTCTGTTTCATTTCATCTTTGTAGCATGATCCTTAAGCTCTGCTCTCATTAAATTAATTAGTTCCCAATTATCTTTTCCTATTTCCCACTGTCTTATCTTTTTAAAGTTGATTGAAATATTACTCAAATTTTCTATATTAAAATAATTTCATTTTCTGCTAATAGCAGTTTCAGAATTTGGGAAACTGTGAAATTCAATATATAGTAGGTTAGAAATGAAGGAGTCTCTATTACTAGTATATGGATGTTCTTTTCTGCACTTAGAATCTATTCAATAACACTAAATGTGATCGGCTACCTTGGATTGACAAAAATGCCCATTAAATTTAATTTTGAAAAGGAAGTGAGGCACTACATGCGACTAACAGTCATAAAACATGGGTGCTTTCAACCCATGTATTTTATTTTATTTTTTTTATAGTTTATTGTCAAATTGGTTTCCATACAACACCCAGTGCTCTTCCCCACAAGTGCCCTCCTCCATCACCACCACCTCTTTCCCCCCTTCCCCTTCAACCCTCAGTTCGTTTTCAGTATTTAATAGTCTCTCAAGTTTTGCGTCCCTCTCTCTCCCCAACTCTCTTTCCCTCTTCCCCTCCCCCTGGTCCTCCATTATGTTTCTCCTGTTCTCCTGTTACGCCTATAAGTGCAAACATATGGTATCTGTCCTTCTCTGCCTGACTTATTTCGCTTAGCAGGACACCCTTGAGGTCCATCCACTTTGCTACAAATGGCCAGATTTTATTCTTCCTCGTTGCCATGTAATACTCCATTGTGTATATATACCGCATCTTCTTGATCCACTCATCAGGTGATGGACACTTAGGCTCTTTCCATGATTTGGCTATTGTTGACAGTGTCTCTATGAACAATGGAGTACATGTGCTCCTATGCATCAACATTTCTGTATCTCTTGGGTAAAACCCTAGCAGTGCTATTGCTGGGTCATAGGGGAGTTCTACGGATCATTTTTTGAGGAACCTCCACATGTATTTTATATCAGAAAGGCAGAAATTCTTTGTATCATTAACAAATGGTGAGTGTTATATTTCTTATGAAATAAACAACAAATGACCAAGTACAATATAGTTTCTAAGCAATGGGTCCAAAGTTAATACCAGAAGAATGAATCTGGAATTGAATTTGTAATAAAGATTTCAAGGTGTTCAGGACTGAATCTTAAAAAGCCTTTGGTGTGTATCAGTCAGAAACAAAGTAATATTTTCTTTTTGCAAAAGTTAAACTGTTTTCATGTTATTTTTTCACTAACCATTGTTAGTGGTTTCAAATATACCTCTCAGTTTTTCGTTGTCATATACTATTTATTAACTAATCTCATCTGACTTTTTAAATTGTGATAAAATGTGCATGACACAAAATTTACCGTTTTAATCATTTTAAATACACAACTCTGTAGCATTAATTACATTACATTTTTAGGCAGCCATCACCACCATCCCCTAGAAGCTTCTCATCTTCCCCGGCCACGACCCTGCGCCTACGGAAGTGAATTCCCCAACCCCAAGCCCCCAGCCCCTGACAACTGCTCTTCTACCTTCTGTCTCTGTGATTTGACGATTCTAGAAACCGCATCTCAGTGGACTCGCCTCACAATATCTGACTTCTATGACTGGCTTATTCCCTTAGCTCCACGTCCCCCACTTGCATCCATTTTGTAGCAAGTGTCCTGCTTTCTGGGCTTAAAAGGCTGAAGGTTGCTCTGTTGTAAGTATGTAGCACACTTTGTTTATCCAACCTTGTGTCGATGTACTCTGAGGAGAACACTTCTGCGAATATGGGAACGTGAATGTCCTGAGCCCTCTCCCTTCTCTTAGGTGTGCACCCAGAGGACTTGCTGAGTCATGAGAATTCTACGGTTAGTTTTTGAGGACCATACATCCCATTTTCCTAGGCAGCGACAGCGTTCATTTTACCTTCGCCAACAGTACCCACAGGGTTCCAGCTTTTCCACATCTGTACCAACTCTTGTTCTGTTTTCGTAGTTTGTTTGTTTGCTTGCTTCAATGGTTGACATCCCAATGGGGATGAAGTGGTATCTCATTGTGCTTTTTAATTTATTTTTGAATGTTTATTTATTTTTGAGAGAAAAAAAGAGAGAGACAGAGTGCAAGCAGGGGAGGGGCAGAGAGAGAGAGAGGGAGACACAGAATCTGAATCAGGCTCCAGGCTCCAGGCTGTCTGCAGAAAGCTCCATGTGAGGCTCGAACCCATGACTGTGAGACCATGACCTGAGCTGAAGTCGGACTCTTAACCAACTGAGCCCCTTCCAGGCACCCCTTCTCACTGTGGTTTCCGTGTGTAAATTCCCTAACAGTTCTGTTGAGCGTCTTCACATGTGATTATTGGCCATGTGTATATCTTGTTTGTAGAAATGTGTATTCAAATATTTTGCCCATTTTTAAATTGTGCTCTTGTTGAATTCAGGGGTAGATATAACCTTTTATCAGATATCAATTTGAAAATAGTTTCTTTCGGGACTCCTGGGAGGCTCAGTCAGTTAATCGTCCAACTTTGGCTCAGGTCATGATCTCATGGATTGTGGGTTCAAGTCCCGTGTTGGGTTCTGTGCTGACAGCTCAGAGATGGGAGCCTGCTTCAGATTCTGTGTTTCCCTCTCTTTCTGCCCCTCTCCTGTTGATACTGTCTCCTCTCTGTCTCTCAAACATGAATAAAACCATTAAGAAGTAAATAAAAAACAAAAGGAAATCTGTTCTCCTAGTCCCTGGGTTGCCTTTTACTCTGTTGACAGCATCCTTTTGTGCATGTAAGATTTTAATTTTGATGAACACACCAATTCATACATTTCTCCTTTTGTTACTTGTGCTTTAGAGGTCATGTCCAAGAAACCATCACCACATTCTATGTCTTAAAGCTTTTCCTACATATTTTCTTCTAAGAGTGTCAGCTCTTGATGTAGGTCTTTGTTACATTTTGAGGTAATTTTTTGTACACATTATAAGGTAAAGGTCCAACTTCATTGTGGACATCTAGATTTGTCAAAAATCATTTGGTCATGGATGTGAGATTTATTCCAGGGATCTGCATTTCATTTGTCTATACGTCTGTTTTGAGGCCAGTACCACACTTTTAAGTACTATAGCTTTATAATATGTCTTGAAATCACAAAGTGTGTGACCTCCAACTTATTCTTTGTCAAGATTGTTTGGCTATTCTAAAGCTTTTGAGGTGCCATATGGATTTTAGGATGAAATGTTCAATTCTGGAGGGAAAAAGCCATTGGGATTTTGCTAGAGATTACATTGAATCTATAAATTGTTTTGGGTAGAATTTACATCTTAGCATCATTAAGTCTTCCAATCCATGAACAGGTGATTTCTTTCCATTTATCTGCAATTTCTTTCATTTATTGTAGCGGTGCTTTTATGGCTTTCAGTGCACATAGCGTTTGCCACCTTGGTTAAATTCATTCCTAAATTTGTATTCTTCTTGATGTTATTGTAAATGGGATTGCTTTCTTCATTCTCCTTCTGGATTGTTTCTTGTTAGTGTATAGAAATGCTAGTGATTTTTGTGTGTTGATTTTGTGCTGCAACTTTGCTGAATTTGTGTATTCGTCCTAACAGTATTTTTAAAGGGAATTCCCCCTGGTTCTTAAACAAGCCAGAACCTCTCATGGCCTCCAAAGACAGTAAAATCAGCATTTTGCTCTGTAGATGCTGAAGTGCCATCTGGCAACTACCAGATAAAGTAGCCAATCTCATATTTGGGTTCAAGTCAATTGTATTTTAATATTATGTTTTCTAAATGGTGTATTGGATTGCATTGCAGGGAAAAAGAATTAAACATTTTTTTCTGCACAGCTGGATGGAAACTATTTAAGAGTATGAAACCTCCACAGTGGTGAAATTGTAGAACTTTTACCTAATTTGGTATTATCATTCTCATACATCTTTTCTATGCCTGAGTAGGGACAATGTAATCCCCAACTGGAGAGATAATTCAAGAGGTAATGTGACGCGAGGATAATGTTGCTTACCTTGAAATACTCGGGCTAAAGGACAGGAATAATATTCAAAATATTTAAAGGTGGCGTGGCGTGGGCTTCAACCAGCCAGGAACATTTGGACCGAGATGAGCAGCCACAAAGCACCAGCCAGCGGGATTTAATCTACCTTAAAGGAAACGAGCGAGGGCTTTGGAAACGGAAATAAAGAAGCCGCCCTGCAGACAGACTGAGCAAACCTTTCATATATGCATGATGGAAGGCTGGAAATATGCTGTGCTTTCAGCCTCCCCAACTTTGCTTTTCAGAGTCGCATGAAGCAAAAGCAATGTCTTAACAGAGCCATGTGGCGAAAGGAACACACGCCTGCTTACGCGTTAGTAACTGCCTTCCAGGGAGAGTCGTGGGTTTATTTTCATAAGATGGTCGTAATGTCAATGTAATGTTCTCTATCAATTTATTTCCATCCCAAGTCTTATTTGGTCTGTCCATATGCAGTTCTGTGCCATCCCTTCCCAATAACCTGGAATTTCAGTGCTTTCTTGGTCTCCAGTTTACATCCAGCCTTCCAGAGTTTCTTCTCGCCCACCCTCCCCCCAGGGGCACGTACTTTGTTAATATTTACCATTAGAGAGGGGATATTGGGATCTTACTCCTCCACTGCCACACTGAAAGGGAGGCTTCCCGGATTTGTTTGACTTCCTCCCCTTCTGGTGTCTGGGGAGGTGTTCAAGGTGTCATTTGTCTCTCGTCCTCAGGAAGGTGAATTCTCTGCCCCTTCTGCTTGCCCTGAACGCCCAGCTTCGTCTGGTCACAGCTGCTTGTCTGAACTCCTGGCTGACGCACAACATTTCACTGGCCTTTTGATGAACATCTGCAACTTCAGGAGGCTGTCCCAAAGCCTGTCTCGTGAACACACTGACCTCATGCAGGAAGATTTCCTCCCCCACATCCTGCCCTGTGTACCAGGTGTCACCAGAAAGCAGCATACACGTCTTCTCTGTGCTTGAGCCCGCCTGTATGTAGGCATCCTGTGGCCCTTTGCTCCCCCTCCTGCCACTCAAAGTGTCCCCACAGGAGTGGGGGAGGGGGTTACCGATCCCTCTCAAGTACTCAGCAGTAACTGAGCTGTAGAGCACAAGAAAACGTGGACCCATGCTGAACACTCAGCTATGACCCAAGAATCTATGATGAAACTCGAGGTCTCAAATTCACCTCATTGTTTTCTATATTTTCCTCTGAAGGCACAATGCATTTAGAAGGGCTCAGTTTCAGATCTGTATTGCTAAAGGATCCTGGCTGCCTGTAGAATTATAAGAAATTCCTTTCCCCCCCTCTTTCTTTCATTCAACCTCTTGGTTCTTGACTCGTGATAGCTTGAGGAGGTTTAGGTCGTCTGTAAACTGCCAGTAACCTAAAATGAGAAGAGTCTGGGGATGATGTAACCGTATCAGTGGACAAATAACATAAGCAAGATATCTTTAAAACTGGAAAGAAAAAAGAGAAGAAGAAAGACAGGGAGGGGTAGGGAAAGAGACCCAAGTTAAGAACGCTGACCAGAGAGTTCCCACATTCTACGTGAGCATGGTGAGAAAGGACCAAGAGAGGCTCCCAGGAGCGAAGATGGACGTGGCTGGTTGCAGGACTGAGGGCTAAACAGCCGGGTTGAGGGAAGCAAACGCAGATGGGAGGAAGCAACACAATGTCCAACCACAATGATGCGTGAACACCATCTCTGCAGATTCTCAAATTGCATTTGATCCACTTCAGTGCAGTGGGGGATGGGAGAGGTCATGAAAGCACATACTTTTATATCAGTTATGAAGGGTGAGGCATGGGAAGGACCTCTGAATGGGGAGGACAGCTGCCAGAGAAATATTTGATAATATTCTGTATTCCCTTCTGATTCGTGACATTGGGTGATGTGGGAGGCAGGGCATAACTAATGGAAAAATAGAGATGTGTCTTGAAGAGGCTGCTGGAAAACCAACAACATATTCGTTGTCCTACAAAAAAAAAACGAAGGTAAAATACAGAGCTGTGTAAATGTATACAGATACATTTTCTCAATAAGAAAATTTAAACCGGAGATACCATTGATTTGACCATGGTTGGAGCGCCTTATTTTTGTTCTTTATTGGGCGCTTGGGTGGCTCAGTCGGTCTAGTGCTCAACTCCTGATCTCAGCTCAGGTCATGATCACCCAGTTCCGGAATTCAAGTCTGACATGTGGCCTCGTGCAGACAGCGTGAGGCCTGCCTGGGGTTCTCTCTCTCCCTTTCCCTCTGCCCCTCCCCTGCCTGCTCTCTCCCTCTCAATGTAAAGAAATAAACTTAACAAATGTTTTTCTTGTTTATAAAAACATTTCACAAAAATGGTTTGCTAACTAACTTAATCATTGGCAAAGCCCGAGGTGTTTCTTGTACTGTTTCATGAATTTTGATCTCTTGGTATAGTTCACAGGTCCTACGAGAATTTTCCAGAGACTGAGTGTGCATTGGTCTGAAAGATATCGTATATTTAAGGCATGTGGGGCAAGTTGAAGAATTCTGTGTCTCGTGTAAAGAAAATGTCTCTAGAGATGGTGGCCTAGACCACAGAGGGGTCTGTATACATCATCATCTTGGAAAGGTGGCATTACACATATATTCTTACTTAATTTTCAATATTATAAATGGCTTTTATTTGATTTCTAAACAGAAATGTCCATTTATTTTTTTAAATTTTATTTTAGAGAGAGAGTGGGGAGAAGGGTAGAGGGAACAAGAAAAACCATCTAAGCAGGCTACACACTCAACACAGAGCCCCACAACACTGGGACCATGACCTGAGCCCAAATGTAGAGTCAGATGCTCAACCACCTGAGCCCCCCAGGTGTCCCCATGAGGCAACTCTTTGTGGGCAAATACAAGCTACTGGCAACAAAATGATACAGGGTGAGGACCATCTTGGGTCAATGATCACTGAGTTTCATATAGGAGGTTCTTTTCCATTTGTTCCTTCTATTGCCTCTCTGACCTTCAAAATGATATAAACCAGTTTACCATCTACTTGTCCATTCTACAGGTGGACAAGAATGGTGAAAGTGAGGCCTAATAGTCTTACTTACTTGGCCCAACATTATACAGCTGGAGTGTGAATCCACAGTGGATTCTGGAGTCAATGGGGTGAAATACTACTGTCTATTGCCTCTCACTTTTGTAGGACTTTCCCCGTTTCATATGCTAGTTCTTTCTGAAATCATTGTTCTAAATACACCCTAAAGTAACTTCTGATCACATATATAATATATTTACAGAATTCTCTTAATTTAGAATAATAATGAGGGGCGCCTGGGTGGCTCAGTCAGTTAAGCGTCCGACTCCTGGTTTCAGCTCAGTTCACAATCTCTTGGTTTGTGGGTTGACAGTGTGGAGACTGCTTGGGACCCTCTCTCTCTCCCTCAGGCTCTGCCCCTTCACTGCTACTCGTGTGCGCTCTCTCTCTGTATCACAATGGAATAATGAAATAAGGGACTGGAGATAGACATCAATGGAGCAATTTTTTTTTGCAGAAATTGAATCTCTAAAGGAATATAAAGAAGAACAATGTTAAAAGTGATGTGAGATAAATGGATCATTTAATTAAGAGCTTTTGCAAAGTGTATTTACAATTAATACATATCCAGGAAATTCATTTTTCCCTAACTATAATCCATTTATAAGAGTAAAAAAAAAAAAACCACTTCACACTCTACAGTTATTGGTGCAAACAAATATGGGAGACTTTCATATACTAGAAATTAGGGTAAGTCATTTTTGCTTTCACCTTATCTATCCAAAGGGTTTTGTACTTTGCTGCTGTTCAAAAAATTTATTTGTGACAGAAATGATATTGAAAAGGTTGATAAAAATCCATTTTGACTCGTGGAGTTTAAAACTACCATATATTCATGTACGGTAAAATGTATTGGCACCCAAAATAAGATGTCTGAGAGAAAAATGGTAGTTGCCCACAAAATCAATCTCTAGCATAATCAATTGTTTTTACTGTTATGATTTATTGAAAGCATGGTGTCCCAACTGCAATATCAACTTAGATTTAGATTCTTAGAACTTACAAAAACAAAAGAAATTTAGCTAAATTTGAAGGAAAAAAACCCCCGGCTCTCTTCTACTTACCACATTGGAATGACCTACTGCAATTAAGTATCAAGTAGGATGTGTACACCATGAGGTGTGTGTATATATACA
>NC_043700.1:2133488-2134558 GCF_006229205.1 Suricata suricatta | reverse complement strand
GTCTATTGCCTCTCACTTTTGTAGGACTTTCCCCGTTTCATATGCTAGTTCTTTCTGAAATCATTGTTCTAAATACACCCTAAAGTAACTTCTGATCACATATATAATATATTTACAGAATTCTCTTAATTTAGAATAATAATGAGGGGCACCTGGGTGGCTCAGTCAGTTAAGCGTCCGACTCCTGGTTTCAGCTCAGTTCACAATCTCTTGGTTTGTGGGATCAAGCCCCGCTTGAGGCTCTGCATTGATAGTGTGGAGACTGCTTGGGACCCTCTCTCTCTCCCTCAGGCTCTGCCCCTTCACTGCTACTCATGTGTGCTCTCTCTCTGTATCACAATGGACTAATGAAATAAGGGACTGGAGATAGACATCAATGGAGCAATTTTTTTTTGCAGAAATTGAATCTCTAAAGGAATATAAAGAACAACGTTAAAAGTGATGTGAGATAAATGGATCATTTAATTAAGAGCTTTTGCAAAGTGTATTTACAATTAATACATATCCAGGAAATTCATTTTTCCCTAACTATAATCCATTTATAAGAGTAAAAAAAAAACACTTCACACTCTACAGTTATTGGTGCAAACAAATATGGGAGACTTTCATATACTTGCAATTAGGGTAAGTCATTTTTGCTTTCACCTTATCTATTCAAAGGGTTTTGTACTTTGCTGCTGTTCAAAAAATTTATTTGTGACAGAAATGATATTGAAAAGGTTGATAAAAATCCATTTTGACTCGTGGAGTTTAAAACTACCATATATTCATGTACGGTAAAATGTATTGGCACCCAAAATAAGATGTCTGAGAGAAAAATGGTAGTTGCCCACAAAATCAATCTCTAGCATAATCAATTGTTTTTACTGTTATGATTTATTGAAAGCATGGTGTCCCAACTGCAATATCAACTTAGATTTAGATTCTTAGAACTTATGAAAACAAAAGAAATTTAGCTAAATTTGAAGGAAAAAAACCCCCGGCTCTCTTCTACTTACCACATTGGAATGACCTACTGCAATTAAGTATCAAGTAGGATGTGTACACCATGAGGTGTGTGTATATATACA